>NW_026263246.1:0-300000 GCF_947179515.1 Apodemus sylvaticus
AATACAGTTTTGCAGAGTAAAGACATATATGTACGCATTGGAAACTCATTACGAGAAGAAATAACGCATCGTACAAAATTAGCTTGTATCTCCAAAACTACACGTTGTATCTCGAAAAGAATTGTTGTGGCGTGTACGTCTTAACATGTAGCATCTAAAGAGAACCAAAAGGAGAATTTTCTTTCGTCAAAATTTTTCAGAAAATCACGTTTTAAGGAAATCCCGCATCGTGCGAAATTATCTTGTTTTTCCTAAACAACACGTTGTAAGTCGAAAAGCTTTCATGTTGCGTGTATGTCTAAGTGTGTAGCCTCAAAAGAGAAGGCACAGGACAGTTTTCTCTCGAAAGGATATGTAAGAATACCACTTCATAAGGAAATACAGTTTTGCAGAGTAAAGACATATACGTATGCATTGGAAACTCTTTACGAGAAGAAATAACGCATAGTACAAAATTAGCTTGTATCTCCAAAACTACACGTTGTATCTCGAAAAGAATTGTTGTGGCGTGTACGTCTTAACATGTAGCATCTAAAGAGAACCAAAAGGAGAATTTTCTTTCCTCAAAATTTTTCAGAAAATCACGTTTTAAGGAAATCCCGCATCGTGCGAAATTATCTTGTTTTTCCTAAACAACACGTTGTAAGTCGAAAAGCTTTCATGTTGCGTGTATGTCTAAGTGTGTAGCCTCAAAAGAGAAGGCACAGGACAGTTTTCTCTCGAAAGGATATGTAAGAATACCACTTCATAAGGAAATACAGTTTTGCAGAGTAAAGACATATACGTACGCATTGGAAACTCTTTACGAGAAGAAATAACGCATAGTACAAAATTAGCTTGTATCTCCAAAACTACACGTTGTATCTCGAAAAGAATTGTTGTGGCGTGTACGTCTTAACATGTAGCATCTAAAGAGAACCAAAAGGAGAATTTTCTTTCGTCAAAATTTTTCAGAAAATCACGTTTTAAGGAAATCCCGCATCGTGCGAAATTATCTTGTTTTTCCTAAACAACACGTTGTAAGTCGAAAAGCTTTCATGTTGCGTGTATGTCTAAGTGTGTAGCCTCAAAAGAGAAGGCACAGGACAGTTTTCTCTCGAAAGGATATGTAAGAATACCACTTCATAAGGAAATACAGTTTTGCAGAGTAAAGACATATACGTACGCATTGGAAACTCTTTACGAGAAGAAATAACGCATAGTACAAAATTAGCTTGTATCTCCAAAACTACACGTTGTATCTCGAAAAGAATTGTTGTGGCGTGTACGTCTTAACATGTAGCATCTAAAGAGAACCAAAAGGAGAATTTTCTTTCGTCAAAATTTTTCAGAAAATCACGTTTTAAGGAAATCCCGCATCGTGCGAAATTATCTTGTTTTTCCTAAACAACACGTTGTAAGTCGAAAAGCTTTCATGTTGCGTGTATGTCTAAGTGTGTAGCCTCAAAAGAGAAGGCACAGGACAGTTTTCTCTCGAAAGGATATGTAAGAATACCACTTCATAAGGAAATACAGTTTTGCAGAGTAAAGACATATACGTACGCATTGGAAACTCTTTACGAGAAGAAATAACGCATCGTACAAAATTAGCTTGTATCTCCAAAACTACACGTTGTATCTCGAAAAGAATTGTTGTGGCGTGTACGTCTTAACATGTAGCATCTAAAGAGAACCAAAAGGAGAATTTTCTTTCGTCAAAATTTTTCAGAAAATCACGTTTTAAGGAAATCCCGCATCGTGCGAAATTATCTTGTTTTTCCTAAACAACACGTTGTAAGTCGAAAAGCTTTCATGTTGCGTGTATGTCTAAGTGTGTAGCCTCAAAAGAGAAGGCACAGGATAGTTTTCTCTCGAAAGGATATGTAAGAATACCACTTCATAAGGAAATACAGTTTTGCAGAGTAAAGACATATACGTACGCATTGGAAACTCTTTACGAGAAGAAATAACGCATCGTACAAAATTAGCTTGTATCTCCAAAACTACACGTTGTATCTCGAAAAGAATTGTTGTGGCGTGTACGTCTTAACATGTAGCATCTAAAGAGAACCAAAAGGAGAATTTTCTTTCGTCAAAATTTTTCAGAAAATCACGTTTTAAGGAAATCCCGCATCGTGCGAAATTATCTTGTTTTTCCTAAACAACACCTTGTAAGTCGAAAAGCTTTCATGTTGCGTGTATGTCTAAGTGTGTAGCCTCAAAAGAGAAGGCACAGGACAGTTTTCTCTCGAAAGGATATGTAAGAATACCACTTCATAAGGAAATACAGTTTTGCAGAGTAAAGACATATACGTACGCATTGGAAACTCTTTACGAGAAGAAATAACGCATAGTACAAAATTAGCTTGTATCTCCAAAACTACACGTTGTATCTCGAAAAGAATTGTTGTGGCGTGTACGTCTTAACATGTAGCATCTAAAGAGAACCAAAAGGAGAATTTTCTTTCGTCAAAATTTTTCAGAAAATCACGTTTTAAGGAAATCCCGCATCGTGCGAAATTATCTTGTTTTTCCTAAACAACACGTTGTAAGTCGAAAAGCTTTCATGTTGCGTGTATGTCTAAGTGTGTAGCCTCAAAAGAGAAGGCACAGGACAGTTTTCTCTCGAAAGGATATGTAAGAATACCACTTCATAAGGAAATACAGTTTTGCAGAGTAAAGACATATACGTACGCATTGGAAACTCTTTACGAGAAGAAATAACGCATCGTACAAAATTAGCTTGTATCTCCAAAACTACACGTTGTGTCTCGAAAAGAATTGTTGTGGCGCGTACGTCTTAACATGTAGCATCTAAAGAGAACCAAAAGGAGAATTTTCTTTCGTCAAAATTTTTCAGAAAATCACGTTTTAAGGAAATCCCGCATCGTGCGAAATTATCTTGTTTTTCCTAAACAACACGTTGTAAGTCGAAAAGCTTTCATGTTGCGTGTATGTCTAAGTGTGTAGCCTCAAAAGAGAAGGCACAGGACAGTTTTCTCTCGAAAGGATATGTAAGAATACCACTTCATAAGGAAATACAGTTTTGCAGAGTAAAGACATATACGTACGCATTGGAAACTCTTTACGAGAAGAAATAACGCATCGTACAAATTTAGCTTGTATCTCCAAAACTACACGTTGTATCTCGAAAAGAATTGTTGTGGCGCGTACGTCTTAACATGTAGCATCTAAAGAGAACCAAAAGGAGAATTTTCTTTCGTCAAAATTTTTCAGAAAATCACGTTTTAAGGAAATCCCGCATCGTGCGAAATTATCTTGTTTTTCCTAAACAACACGTTGTAAGTCGAAAAGCTTTCATGTTGCGTGTATGTCTAAGTGTGTAGCCTCAAAAGAGAAGGCACAGGACAGTTTTCTCTCGAAAGGATATGTAAGAATACCACTTCATAAGGAAATACAGTTTTGCAGAGTAAAGACATATACGTACGCATTGGAAACTCTTTAGGAGAAGAAATAACGCATCGTACAAAATTAGCTTGTATCTCCAAAACTACACGTTGTATCTCGAAAAGAATTGTTGTGGCGTGTACGTCTTAACATGTAGCATCTAAAGAGAACCAAAAGGAGAATTTTCTTTCGTCAAAATTTTTCAGAAAATCACGTTTTAAGGAAATCCCGCATCGTGCGAAATTATCTTGTTTTTCCTAAACAACACGTTGTAAGTCGAAAAGCTTTCATGTTGCGTGTATGTCTAAGTGTGTAGCCTCAAAAGAGAAGGCACAGGACAGTTTTCTCTCGAAAGGATATGTAAGAATACCACTTCATAAGGAAATACAGTTTTGCAGAGGAAAGACATATACGTACGCATTGGAAACTCTTTACGAGAAGAAATAACGCATCGTACAAAATTAGCTTGTATCTCCAAAACTACACGTTGTATCTCGAAAAGAATTGTTGTGGCGTGTACGTCTTAACATGTAGCATCTAAAGAGAACCAAAAGGAGAATTTTCTTTCGTCAAAATTTTTCAGAAAATCACGTTTTAAGGAAATCCCGCATCGTGCGAAATTATCTTGTTTTTCCTAAACAACACGTTGTAAGTCGAAAAGCTTTCATGTTGCGTGTATGTCTAAGTGTGTAGCCTCAAAAGAGAAGGCACAGGACAGTTTTCTCTCGAAAGGATATGTAAGAATACCACTTCATAAGGAAATACAGTTTTGCAGAGTAAAGACATATACGTACGCATTGGAAACTCATTACGAGAAGAAATAACGCATCGTACAAAATTAGCTTGTATCTCCAAAACTACACGTTGTATCTCGAAAAGAATTGTTGTGGCGTGTACGTCTTAACATGTAGCATCTAAAGAGAACCAAAAGGAGAATTTTCTTTCGTCAAAATTTTTCAGAAAATCACGTTTTAAGGAAATCCCGCATCGTGCGAAATTATCTTGTTTTTCCTAAACAACACGTTGTAAGTCGAAAAGCTTTCATGTTGCGTGTATGTCTAAGTGTGTAGCCTCAAAAGAGAAGGCACAGGACAGTTTTCTCTCGAAAGGATATGTAAGAATACCACTTCATAAGGAAATACAGTTTTGCAGAGTAAAGACATATACGTACGCATTGGAAACTCTTTACGAGAAGAAATAACGCATCGTACAAAATTAGCTTGTATCTCCAAAACTACACGTTGTATCTCGAAAAGAATTGTTGTGGCGTGTACGTCTTAACATGTAGCATCTAAAGAGAACCAAAAGGAGAATTTTCTTTCGTCAAAATTTTTCAGAAAATCACGTTTTAAGGAAATCCCGCATCGTGCGAAATTATCTTGTTTTTCCTAAACAACACGTTGTAAGTCGAAAAGCTTTCATGTTGCGTGTATGTCTAAGTGTGTAGCCTCAAAAGAGAAGGCACAGGACAGTTTTCTCTCGAAAGGATATGTAAGAATACCACTTCATAAGGAAATACAGTTTTGCAGAGTAAAGACATATACGTATGCATTGGAAACTCTTTACGAGAAGAAATAACGCATAGTACAAAATTAGCTTGTATCTCCAAAACTACACGTTGTATCTCGAAAAGAATTGTTGTGGCGTGTACGTCTTAACATGTAGCATCTAAAGAGAACCAAAAGGAGAATTTTCTTTCGTCAAAATTTTTCAGAAAATCACGTTTTAAGGAAATCCCGCATCGTGCGAAATTATCTTGTTTTTCCTAAACAACACGTTGTAAGTCGAAAAGCTTTCATGTTGCGTGTATGTCTAAGTGTGTAGCCTCAAAAGAGAAGGCACAGGACAGTTTTCTCTCGAAAGGATATGTAAGAATACCACTTCATAAGGAAATACAGTTTTGCAGAGTAAAGACATATACGTACGCATTGGAAACTCTTTACGAGAAGAAATAACGCATCGTACAAAATTAGCTTGTATCTCCAAAACTACACGTTGTATCTCGAAAAGAATTGTTGTGGCGTGTACGTCTTAACATGTAGCATCTAAAGAGAACCAAAAGGAGAATTTTCTTTCGTCAAAATTTTTCAGAAAATCACGTTTTAAGGAAATCCCGCATCGTGCGAAATTATCTTGTTTTTCCTAAACAACACGTTGTAAGTCGAAAAGCTTTCATGTTGCGTGTATGTCTAAGTGTGTAGCCTCAAAAGAGAAGGCACAGGACAGTTTTCTCTCGAAAGGATATGTAAGAATACCACTTCATAAGGAAATACAGTTTTGCAGAGTAAAGACATATACGTACGCATTGGAAACTCTTTACGAGAAGAAATAACGCATCGTACAAAATTAGCTTGTATCTCCAAAACTACACGTTGTATCTCGAAAAGAATTGTTGTGGCGTGTACGTCTTAACATGTAGCATCTAAAGAGAACCAAAAGGAGAATTTTCTTTCGTCAAAATTTTTCAGAAAATCACGTTTTAAGGAAATCCCGCATCGTGCGAAATTATCTTGTTTTTCCTAAACAACACGTTGTAAGTCGAAAAGCTTTCATGTTGCGTGTATGTCTAAGTGTGTAGCCTCAAAAGAGAAGGCACAGGACAGTTTTCTCTCGAAAGGATATGTAAGAATACCACTTCATAAGGAAATACAGTTTTGCAGAATAAAGACATATACGTACGCATTGGAAACTCTTTACGAGAAGAAATAACGCATCGTACAAAATTAGCTTGTATCTCCAAAACTACACGTTGTATCTCGAAAAGAATTGTTGTGGCGTGTACGTCTTAACATGTAGCATCTAAAGAGAACCAAAAGGAGAATTTTCTTTCGTCAAAATTTTTCAGAAAATCACGTTTTAAGGAAATCCCGCATCGTGCGAAATTATCTTGTTTTTCCTAAACAACACGTTGTAAGTCGAAAAGCTTTCATGTTGCGTGTATGTCTAAGTGTGTAGCCTCAAAAGAGAAGGCACAGGACAGTTTTCTCTCGAAAGGATATGTAAGAATACCACTTCATAAGGAAATACAGTTTTGCAGAGTAAAGACATATACGTACGCATTGGAAACTCTTTACGAGAAGAAATAACGCATCGTACAAAATTAGCTTGTATCTCCAAAACTACACGTTGTATCTCGAAAAGAATTGTTGTGGCGTGTACGTCTTAACATGTAGCATCTAAAGAGAACCAAAAGGAGAATTTTCTTTCGTCAAAATTTTTCAGAAAATCACGTTTTAAGGAAATCCCGCATCTTGCGAAATTATCTTGTTTTTCCTAAACAACACGTTGTAAGTCGAAAAGCTTTCATGTTGCGTGTATGTCTAAGTGTGTAGCCTCAAAAGAGAAGGCACAGGACAGTTTTCTCTCGAAAGGATATGTAAGAATACCACTTCATAAGGAAATACAGTTTTGCAGAGTAAAGACATATACGTACGCATTGGAAACTCTTTACGAGAAGAAATAACGCATCGTACAAAATTAGCTTGTATCTCCAAAACTACACGTTGTATCTCGAAAAGAATTGTTGTGGCGTGTACGTCTTAACATGTAGCATCTAAAGAGAACCAAAAGGAGAATTTTCTTTCGTCAAAATTTTTCAGAAAATCACGTTTTAAGGAAATCCCGCATCGTGCGAAATTATCTTGTTTTTCCTAAACAACACGTTGTAAGTCGAAAAGCTTTCATGTTGCGTGTATGTCTAAGTGTGTAGCCTCAAAAGAGAAGGCACAGGACAGTTTTCTCTCGAAAGGATATGTAAGAATACCACTTCATAAGGAAATACAGTTTTGCAGAGTAAAGACATATACGTACGCATTGGAAACTCTTTACGAGAAGAAATAACGCATAGTACAAAATTAGCTTGTATCTCCAAAACTACACGTTGTATCTCGAAAAGAATTGTTGTGGCGTGTACGTCTTAACATGTAGCATCTAAAGAGAACCAAAAGGAGAATTTTCTTTCGTCAAAATTTTTCAGAAAATCACGTTTTAAGGAAATCCCGCATCGTGCGAAATTATCTTGTTTTTCCTAAACAACACGTTGTAAGTCGAAAAGCTTTCATGTTGCGTGTATGTCTAAGTGTGTAGCCTCAAAAGAGAAGGCACAGGACAGTTTTCTCTCGAAAGGATATGTAAGAATACCACTTCATAAGGAAATACAGTTTTGCAGAGTAAAGACATATACGTACGCATTGGAAACTCTTTACGAGAAGAAATAACGCATCGTACAAAATTAGCTTGTATCTCCAAAACTACACGTTGTATCTCGAAAAGAATTGTTGTGGCGTGTACGTCTTAACATGTAGCATCTAAAGAGAACCAAAAGGAGAATTTTCTTTCGTCAAAATTTTTCAGAAAATCACGTTTTAAGGAAATCCCGCATCGTGCGAAATTATCTTGTTTTTCCTAAACAACACGTTGTAAGTCGAAAAGCTTTCATGTTGCGTGTATGTCTAAGTGTGTAGCCTCAAAAGAGAAGGCACAGGACAGTTTTCTCTCGAAAGGATATGTAAGAATACCACTTCATAAGCAAATACAGTTTTGCAGAGGAAAGACATATACGTACGCATTGGAAACTCTTTACGAGAAGAAATAACGCATCGTACAAAATTAGCTTGTATCTCCAAAACTACACGTTGTATCTCGAAAAGAATTGTTGTGGCGTGTACGTCTTAACATGTAGCATCTAAAGAGAACCAAAAGGAGAATTTTCTTTCGTCAAAATTTTTCAGAAAATCACGTTTTAAGGAAATCCCGCATCGTGCGAAATTATCTTGTTTTTCCTAAACAACACGTTGTAAGTCGAAAAGCTTTCATGTTGCGTGTATGTCTAAGTGTGTAGCCTCAAAAGAGAAGGCACAGGACAGTTTTCTCTCGAAAGGATATGTAAGAATACCACTTCATAAGGAAATACAGTTTTGCAGAGTAAAGACATATACGTACGCATTGGAAACTCTTTACGAGAAGAAATAACGCATCGTACAAAATTAGCTTGTATCTCCAAAACTACACGTTGTATCTCGAAAAGAATTGTTGTGGCGTGTACGTCTTAACATGTAGCATCTAAAGAGAACCAAAAGGAGAATTTTCTTTCGTCAAAATTTTTCAGAAAATCACGTTTTAAGGAAATCCCGCATCGTGCGAAATTATCTTGTTTTTCCTAAACAACACGTTGTAAGTCGAAAAGCTTTCATGTTGCGTGTATGTCTAAGTGTGTAGCCTCAAAAGAGAAGGCACAGGACAGTTTTCTCTCGAAAGGATATGTAAGAATACCACTTCATAAGGAAATACAGTTTTGCAGAGTAAAGACATATACGTACGCATTGGAAACTCTTTACGAGAAGAAATAACGCATCGTACAAAATTAGCTTGTATCTCCAAAACTACACGTTGTATCTCGAAAAGAATTGTTGTGGCGTGTACGTCTTAACATGTAGCATCTAAAGAGAACCAAAAGGAGAATTTTCTTTCGTCAAAATTTTTCAGAAAATCACGTTTTAAGGAAATCCCGCATCGTGCGAAATTATCTTGTTTTTCTAAACAACACGTTGTAAGTCGAAAAGCTTTCATGTTGCGTGTATGTCTAAGTGTGTAGCCTCAAAAGAGAAGGCACAGGACAGTTTTCTCTCGAAAGGATATGTAAGAATACCACTTCATAAGGAAATACAGTTTTGCAGAGTAAAGACATATACGTACGCATTGGAAACTCTTTACGAGAAGAAATAACGCATCGTACAAAATTAGCTTGTATCTCCAAAACTACACGTTGTATCTCGAAAAGAATTGTTGTGGCGTGTACGTCTTAACATGTAGCATCTAAAGAGAACCAAAAGGAGAATTTTCTTTCGTCAAAATTTTTCAGAAAATCACGTTTTAAGGAAATCCCGCATCGTGCGAAATTATCTTGTTTTTCCTAAACAACACGTTGTAAGTCGAAAAGCTTTCATGTTGCGTGTATGTCTAAGTGTGTAGCCTCAAAAGAGAAGGCACAGGACAGTTTTCTCTCGAAAGGATATGTAAGAATACCACTTCATAAGGAAATACAGTTTTGCAGAGTAAAGACATATACGTACGCATTGGAAACTCTTTACGAGAAGAAATAACGCATCGTACAAAATTAGCTTGTATCTCCATAACTACACGTTGTATCTCGAAAAGAATTGTTGTGGCGTGTACGTCTTAACATGTAGCATCTAAAGAGAACCAAAAGGAGAATTTTCTTTCGTCAAAATTTTTCAGAAAATCACGTTTTAAGGAAATCCCGCATCGTGCGAAATTATCTTGTTTTTCCTAAACAACACGTTGTAAGTCGAAAAGCTTTCATGTTGCGTGTATGTCTAAGTGTGTAGCCTCAAAAGAGAAGGCACAGGACAGTTTTCTCTCGAAAGGATATGTAAGAATACCACTTCATAAGGAAATACAGTTTTGCAGAGTAAAGACATATACGTACGCATTGGAAACTCTTTACGAGAAGAAATAACGCATCGTACAAAATTAGCTTGTATCTCCAAAACTACACGTTGTATCTCGAAAAGAATTGTTGTGGCGTGTACGTCTTAACATGTAGCATCTAAAGAGAACCAAAAGGAGAATTTTCTTTCGTCAAAATTTTTCAGAAAATCACGTTTTAAGGAAATCCCGCATCGTGCGAAATTATCTTGTTTTTCCTAAACAACACGTTGTAAGTCGAAAAGCTTTCATGTTGCGTGTATGTCTAAGTGTGTAGCCTCAAAAGAGAAGGCACAGGACAGTTTTCTCTCGAAAGGATATGTAAGAATACCACTTCATAAGGAAATACAGTTTTGCAGAGTAAAGACATATACGTACGCATTGGAAACTCTTTACGAGAAGAAATAACGCATAGTACAAAATTAGCTTGTATCTCCAAAACTACACGTTGTATCTCGAAAAGAATTGTTGTGGCGTGTACGTCTTAACATGTAGCATCTAAAGAGAACCAAAAGGAGAATTTTCTTTCGTCAAAATTTTTCAGAAAATCACGTTTTAAGGAAATCCCGCATCGTGCGAAATTATCTTGTTTTTCCTAAACAACACGTTGTAAGTCGAAAAGCTTTCATGTTGCGTGTATGTCTAAGTGTGTAGCCTCAAAAGAGAAGGCACAGGACAGTTTTCTCTCGAAAGGATATGTAAGAATACCACTTCATAAGGAAATACAGTTTTGCAGAGTAAAGACATATACGTACGCATTGGAAACTCTTTACGAGAAGAAATAACGCATAGTACAAAATTAGCTTGTATCTCCAAAACTACACGTTGTATCTCGAAAAGAATTGTTGTGGCGTGTACGTCTTAACATGTAGCATCTAAAGAGAACCAAAAAGAGAATTTTCTTTCGTCAAAATTTTTCAGAAAATCACGTTTTAAGGAAATCCCGCATCGTGCGAAATTATCTTGTTTTCCTAAACAACACGTTGTAAGTCGAAAAGCTTTCATGTTGCGTGTATGTCTAAGTGTGTAGCCTCAAAAGAGAAGGCACAGGACAGTTTTCTCTCGAAAGGATATGTAAGAATACCACTTCATAAGGAAATACAGTTTTGCAGAGTAAAGACATATACGTACGCATTGGAAACTCTTTACGAGAAGAAATAACGCATCGTACAAAATTAGCTTGTATCTCCAAAACTACACGTTGTATCTCGAAAAGAATTGTTGTGGCGCGTACGTCTTAACATGTAGCATCTAAAGAGAACCAAAAGGAGAATTTTCTTTCGTCAAAATTTTTCAGAAAATCACGTTTTAAGGAAATCCCGCATCGTGCGAAATTATCTTGTTTTTCCTAAACAACACGTTGTAAGTCGAAAAGCTTTCATGTTGCGTGTATGTCTAAGTGTGTAGCCTCAAAAGAGAAGGCACAGGACAGTTTTCTCTCGAAAGGATATGTAAGAATACCACTTCATAAGGAAATACAGTTTTGCAGAGTAAAGACATATACGTACGCATTGGAAACTCTTTACGAGAAGAAATAACGCATCGTACAAATTTAGCTTGTATCTCCAAAACTACACGTTGTATCTCGAAAAGAATTGTTGTGGCGCGTACGTCTTAACATGTAGCATCTAAAGAGAACCAAAAGGAGAATTTTCTTTCGTCAAAATTTTTCAGAAAATCACGTTTTAAGGAAATCCCGCATCGTGCGAAATTATCTTGTTTTTCCTAAACAACACGTTGTAAGTCGAAAAGCTTTCATGTTGCGTGTATGTCTAAGTGTGTAGCCTCAAAAGAGAAGGCACAGGACAGTTTTCTCTCGAAAGGATATGTAAGAATACCACTTCATAAGGAAATACAGTTTTGCAGAGTAAAGACATATACGTACGCATTGGAAACTCTTTAGGAGAAGAAATAACGCATCGTACAAAATTAGCTTGTATCTCCAAAACTACACGTTGTATCTCGAAAAGAATTGTTGTGGCGTGTACGTCTTAACATGTAGCATCTAAAGAGAACCAAAAGGAGAATTTTCTTTCGTCAAAATTTTTCAGAAAATCACGTTTTAAGGAAATCCCGCATCGTGCGAAATTATCTTGTTTTTCCTAAACAACACGTTGTAAGTCGAAAAGCTTTCATGTTGCGTGTATGTCTAAGTGTGTAGCCTCAAAAGAGAAGGCACAGGACAGTTTTCTCTCGAAAGGATATGTAAGAATACCACTTCATAAGGAAATACAGTTTTGCAGAGGAAAGACATATACGTACGCATTGGAAACTTTACGAGAAGAAATAACGCATCGTACAAAATTAGCTTGTATCTCCAAAACTACACGTTGTATCTCGAAAAGAATTGTTGTGGCGTGTACGTCTTAACATGTAGCATCTAAAGAGAACCAAAAGGAGAATTTTCTTTCGTCAAAATTTTTCAGAAAATCACGTTTTAAGGAAATCCCGCATCGTGCGAAATTATCTTGTTTTTCCTAAACAACACGTTGTAAGTCGAAAAGCTTTCATGTTGCGTGTATGTCTAAGTGTGTAGCCTCAAAAGAGAAGGCACAGGACAGTTTTCTCTCGAAAGGATATGTAAGAATACCACTTCATAAGGAAATACAGTTTTGCAGAGTAAAGACATATACGTACGCATTGGAAACTCTTTACAAGAAGAAATAACGCATCGTACAAAATTAGCTTGTATCTCCAAAACTACACGTTGTATCTCGAAAAGAATTGTTGTGGCGTGTACGTCTTAACATGTAGCATCTAAAGAGAACCAAAAGGAGAATTTTCTTTCGTCAAAATTTTTCAGAAAATCACGTTTTAAGGAAATCCCGCATCGTGCGAAATTATCTTGTTTTTCCTAAACAACACGTTGTAAGTCGAAAAGCTTTCATGTTGCGTGTATGTCTAAGTGTGTAGCCTCAAAAGAGAAGGCACAGGACAGTTTTCTCTCGAAAGGATATGTAAGAATACCACTTCATAAGGAAATACAGTTTTGCAGAGTAAAGACATATACGTACGCATTGGAAACTCTTTACGAGAAGAAATAACGCATCGTACAAAATTAGCTTGTATCTCCATAACTACACGTTGTATCTCGAAAAGAATTGTTGTGGCGTGTACGTCTTAACATGTAGCATCTAAAGAGAACCAAAAGGAGAATTTTCTTTCGTCAAAATTTTTCAGAAAATCACGTTTTAAGGAAATCCCGCATCGTGCGAAATTATCTTGTTTTTCCTAAACAACACGTTGTAAGTCGAAAAGCTTTCATGTTGCGTGTATGTCTAAGTGTGTAGCCTCAAAAGAGAAGGCACAGGACAGTTTTCTCTCGAAAGGATATGTAAGAATACCACTTCATAAGGAAATACAGTTTTGCAGAGTAAAGACATATACGTACGCATTGGAAACTCTTTACGAGAAGAAATAACGCATAGTACAAAATTAGCTTGTATCTCCAAAACTACACGTTGTATCTCGAAAAGAATTGTTGTGGCGTGTACGTCTTAACATGTAGCATCTAAAGAGAACCAAAAGGAGAATTTTCTTTCGTCAAAATTTTTCAGAAAATCACGTTTTAAGGAAATCCCGCATCGTGCGAAATTATCTTGTTTTTCCTAAACAACACGTTGTAAGTCGAAAAGCTTTCATGTTGCGTGTATGTCTAAGTGTGTAGCCTCAAAAGAGAAGGCACAGGACAGTTTTCTCTCGAAAGGATATGTAAGAATACCACTTCATAAGGAAATACAGTTTTGCAGAGTAAAGACATATACGTACGCATTGGAAACTCTTTACAAGAAGAAATAACGCATCGTACAAAATTAGCTTGTATCTCCAAAACTACACGTTGTATCTCGAAAAGAATTGTTGTGGCGTGTACGTCTTAACATGTAGCATCTAAAGAGAACCAAAAGGAGAATTTTCTTTCGTCAAAATTTTTCAGAAAATCACGTTTTAAGGAAATCCCGCATCGTGCGAAATTATCTTGTTTTTCCTAAACAACACGTTGTAAGTCGAAAAGCTTTCATGTTGCGTGTATGTCTAAGTGTGTAGCCTCAAAAGAGAAGGCACAGGACAGTTTTCTCTCGAAAGGATATGTAAGAATACCACTTCATAAGGAAATACAGTTTTGCAGAGTAAAGACATATACGTACGCATTGGAAACTCTTTACGAGAAGAAATAACGCATCGTACAAAATTAGCTTGTATCTCCAAAACTACACGTTGTATCTCGAAAAGAATTGTCGTGGCGCGTACGTCTTAACATGTAGCATCTAAAGAGAACCAAAAGGAGAATTTTCTTTCGTCAAAATTTTTCAGAAAATCACGTTTTAAGGAAATCCCGCATCGTGCGAAATTATCTTGTTTTTCCTAAACAACACGTTGTAAGTCGAAAAGCTTTCATGTTGCGTGTATGTCTAAGTGTGTAGCCTCAAAAGAGAAGGCACAGGACAGTTTTCTCTCGAAAGGATATGTAAGAATACCACTTCATAAGGAAATACAGTTTTGCAGAGTAAAGACATATATGTACGCATTGGAAACTCATTACGAGAAGAAATAACGCATCGTACAAAATTAGCTTGTATCTCCAAAACTACACGTTGTATCTCGAAAAGAATTGTTGTGGCGTGTACGTCTTAACATGTAGCATCTAAAGAGAACCAAAAGGAGAATTTTCTTTCGTCAAAATTTTTCAGAAAATCACGTTTTAAGGAAATCCCGCATCGTGCGAAATTATCTTGTTTTTCCTAAACAACACGTTGTAAGTCGAAAAGCTTTCATGTTGCGTGTATGTCTAAGTGTGTAGCCTCAAAAGAGAAGGCACAGGACAGTTTTCTCTCGAAAGGATATGTAAGAATACCACTTCATAAGGAAATACAGTTTTGCAGAGTAAAGACATATACGTATGCATTGGAAACTCTTTACGAGAAGAAATAACGCATAGTACAAAATTAGCTTGTATCTCCAAAACTACACGTTGTATCTCGAAAAGAATTGTTGTGGCGTGTACGTCTTAACATGTAGCATCTAAAGAGAACCAAAAGGAGAATTTTCTTTCCTCAAAATTTTTCAGAAAATCACGTTTTAAGGAAATCCCGCATCGTGCGAAATTATCTTGTTTTTCCTAAACAACACGTTGTAAGTCGAAAAGCTTTCATGTTGCGTGTATGTCTAAGTGTGTAGCCTCAAAAGAGAAGGCACAGGACAGTTTTCTCTCGAAAGGATATGTAAGAATACCACTTCATAAGGAAATACAGTTTTGCAGAGTAAAGACATATACGTACGCATTGGAAACTCTTTACGAGAAGAAATAACGCATAGTACAAAATTAGCTTGTATCTCCAAAACTACACGTTGTATCTCGAAAAGAATTGTTGTGGCGTGTACGTCTTAACATGTAGCATCTAAAGAGAACCAAAAGGAGAATTTTCTTTCGTCAAAATTTTTCAGAAAATCACGTTTTAAGGAAATCCCGCATCGTGCGAAATTATCTTGTTTTTCCTAAACAACACGTTGTAAGTCGAAAAGCTTTCATGTTGCGTGTATGTCTAAGTGTGTAGCCTCAAAAGAGAAGGCACAGGACAGTTTTCTCTCGAAAGGATATGTAAGAATACCACTTCATAAGGAAATACAGTTTTGCAGAGTAAAGACATATACGTACGCATTGGAAACTCTTTACGAGAAGAAATAACGCATAGTACAAAATTAGCTTGTATCTCCAAAACTACACGTTGTATCTCGAAAAGAATTGTTGTGGCGTGTACGTCTTAACATGTAGCATCTAAAGAGAACCAAAAGGAGAATTTTCTTTCGTCAAAATTTTTCAGAAAATCACGTTTTAAGGAAATCCCGCATCGTGCGAAATTATCTTGTTTTTCCTAAACAACACGTTGTAAGTCGAAAAGCTTTCATGTTGCGTGTATGTCTAAGTGTGTAGCCTCAAAAGAGAAGGCACAGGACAGTTTTCTCTCGAAAGGATATGTAAGAATACCACTTCATAAGGAAATACAGTTTTGCAGAGTAAAGACATATACGTACGCATTGGAAACTCTTTACGAGAAGAAATAACGCATCGTACAAAATTAGCTTGTATCTCCAAAACTACACGTTGTATCTCGAAAAGAATTGTTGTGGCGTGTACGTCTTAACATGTAGCATCTAAAGAGAACCAAAAGGAGAATTTTCTTTGGTCAAAATTTTTCAGAAAATCACGTTTTAAGGAAATCCCGCATCGTGCGAAATTATCTTGTTTTTCCTAAACAACACGTTGTAAGTCGAAAAGCTTTCATGTTGCGTGTATGTCTAAGTGTGTAGCCTCAAAAGAGAAGGCACAGGATAGTTTTCTCTCGAAAGGATATGTAAGAATACCACTTCATAAGGAAATACAGTTTTGCAGAGTAAAGACATATACGTACGCATTGGAAACTCTTTACGAGAAGAAATAACGCATCGTACAAAATTAGCTTGTATCTCCAAAACTACACGTTGTATCTCGAAAAGAATTGTTGTGGCGTGTACGTCTTAACATGTAGCATCTAAAGAGAACCAAAAGGAGAATTTTCTTTCGTCAAAATTTTTCAGAAAATCACGTTTTAAGGAAATCCCGCATCGTGCGAAATTATCTTGTTTTTCCTAAACAACACGTTGTAAGTCGAAAAGCTTTCATGTTGCGTGTATGTCTAAGTGTGTAGCCTCAAAAGAGAAGGCACAGGACAGTTTTCTCTCGAAAGGATATGTAAGAATACCACTTCATAAGGAAATACAGTTTTGCAGAGTAAAGACATATACGTACGCATTGGAAACTCTTTACGAGAAGAAATAACGCATAGTACAAAATTAGCTTGTATCTCCAAAACTACACGTTGTATCTCGAAAAGAATTGTTGTGGCGTGTACGTCTTAACATGTAGCATCTAAAGAGAACCAAAAGGAGAATTTTCTTTCGTCAAAATTTTTCAGAAAATCACGTTTTAAGGAAATCCCGCATCGTGCGAAATTATCTTGTTTTTCCTAAACAACACGTTGTAAGTCGAAAAGCTTTCATGTTGCGTGTATGTCTAAGTGTGTAGCCTCAAAAGAGAAGGCACAGGACAGTTTTCTCTCGAAAGGATATGTAAGAATACCACTTCATAAGGAAATACAGTTTTGCAGAGTAAAGACATATACGTACGCATTGGAAACTCTTTACGAGAAGAAATAACGCATCGTACAAAATTAGCTTGTATCTCCAAAACTACACGTTGTGTCTCGAAAAGAATTGTTGTGGCGCGTACGTCTTAACATGTAGCATCTAAAGAGAACCAAAAGGAGAATTTTCTTTCGTCAAAATTTTTCAGAAAATCACGTTTTAAGGAAATCCCGCATCGTGCGAAATTATCTTGTTTTTCCTAAACAACACGTTGTAAGTCGAAAAGCTTTCATGTTGCGTGTATGTCTAAGTGTGTAGCCTCAAAAGAGAAGGCACAGGACAGTTTTCTCTCGAAAGGATATGTAAGAATACCACTTCATAAGGAAATACAGTTTTGCAGAGTAAAGACATATACGTACGCATTGGAAACTCTTTACGAGAAGAAATAACGCATCGTACAAATTTAGCTTGTATCTCCAAAACTACACGTTGTATCTCGAAAAGAATTGTTGTGGCGCGTACGTCTTAACATGTAGCATCTAAAGAGAACCAAAAGGAGAATTTTCTTTCGTCAAAATTTTTCAGAAAATCACGTTTTAAGGAAATCCCGCATCGTGCGAAATTATCTTGTTTTTCCTAAACAACACGTTGTAAGTCGAAAAGCTTTCATGTTGCGTGTATGTCTAAGTGTGTAGCCTCAAAAGAGAAGGCACAGGACAGTTTTCTCTCGAAAGGATATGTAAGAATACCACTTCATAAGGAAATACAGTTTTGCAGAGTAAAGACATATACGTACGCATTGGAAACTCTTTAGGAGAAGAAATAACGCATCGTACAAAATTAGCTTGTATCTCCAAAACTACACGTTGTATCTCGAAAAGAATTGTTGTGGCGTGTACGTCTTAACATGTAGCATCTAAAGAGAACCAAAAGGAGAATTTTCTTTCGTCAAAATTTTTCAGAAAATCACGTTTTCAGGAAATCCCGCATCGTGCGAAATTATCTTGTTTTTCCTAAACAACACGTTGTAAGTCGAAAAGCTTTCATGTTGCGTGTATGTCTAAGTGTGTAGCCTCAAAAGAGAAGGCACAGGACAGTTTTCTCTCGAAAGGATATGTAAGAATACCACTTCATAAGGAAATACAGTTTTGCAGAGGAAAGACATATACGTACGCATTGGAAACTCTTTACGAGAAGAAATAACGCATCGTACAAAATTAGCTTGTATCTCCAAAACTACACGTTGTATCTCGAAAAGAATTGTTGTGGCGTGTACGTCTTAACATGTAGCATCTAAAGAGAACCAAAAGGAGAATTTTCTTTCGTCAAAATTTTTCAGAAAATCACGTTTTAAGGAAATCCCGCATCGTGCGAAATTATCTTGTTTTTCCTAAACAACACGTTGTAAGTCGAAAAGCTTTCATGTTGCGTGTATGTCTAAGTGTGTAGCCTCAAAAGAGAAGGCACAGGACAGTTTTCTCTCGAAAGGATATGTAAGAATACCACTTCATAAGGAAATACAGTTTTGCAGAGTAAAGACATATACGTACGCATTGGAAACTCATTACGAGAAGAAATAACGCATCGTACAAAATTAGCTTGTATCTCCAAAACTACACGTTGTATCTCGAAAAGAATTGTTGTGGCGTGTACGTCTTAACATGTAGCATCTAAAGAGAACCAAAAGGAGAATTTTCTTTCGTCAAAATTTTTCAGAAAATCACGTTTTAAGGAAATCCCGCATCGTGCGAAATTATCTTGTTTTTCCTAAACAACACGTTGTAAGTCGAAAAGCTTTCATGTTGCGTGTATGTCTAAGTGTGTAGCCTCAAAAGAGAAGGCACAGGACAGTTTTCTCTCGAAAGGATATGTAAGAATACCACTTCATAAGGAAATACAGTTTTGCAGAGTAAAGACATATACGTACGCATTGGAAACTCTTTACGAGAAGAAATAACGCATCGTACAAAATTAGCTTGTATCTCCAAAACTACACGTTGTATCTCGAAAAGAATTGTTGTGGCGTGTACGTCTTAACATGTAGCATCTAAAGAGAACCAAAAGGAGAATTTTCTTTCGTCAAAATTTTTCAGAAAATCACGTTTTAAGGAAATCCCGCATCGTGCGAAATTATCTTGTTTTTCCTAAACAACACGTTGTAAGTCGAAAAGCTTTCATGTTGCGTGTATGTCTAAGTGTGTAGCCTCAAAAGAGAAGGCACAGGACAGTTTTCTCTCGAAAGGATATGTAAGAATACCACTTCATAAGGAAATACAGTTTTGCAGAGTAAAGACATATACGTATGCATTGGAAACTCTTTACGAGAAGAAATAACGCATAGTACAAAATTAGCTTGTATCTCCAAAACTACACGTTGTATCTCGAAAAGAATTGTTGTGGCGTGTACGTCTTAACATGTAGCATCTAAAGAGAACCAAAAGGAGAATTTTCTTTCGTCAAAATTTTTCAGAAAATCACGTTTTAAGGAAATCCCGCATCGTGCGAAATTATCTTGTTTTTCCTAAACAACACGTTGTAAGTCGAAAAGCTTTCATGTTGCGTGTATGTCTAAGTGTGTAGCCTCAAAAGAGAAGGCACAGGACAGTTTTCTCTCGAAAGGATATGTAAGAATACCACTTCATAAGGAAATACAGTTTTGCAGAGTAAAGACATATACGTACGCATTGGAAACTCTTTACGAGAAGAAATAACGCATCGTACAAAATTAGCTTGTATCTCCAAAACTACACGTTGTATCTCGAAAAGAATTGTTGTGGCGTGTACGTCTTAACATGTAGCATCTAAAGAGAACCAAAAGGAGAATTTTCTTTCGTCAAAATTTTTCAGAAAATCACGTTTTAAGGAAATCCCGCATCGTGCGAAATTATCTTGTTTTTCCTAAACAACACGTTGTAAGTCGAAAAGCTTTCATGTTGCGTGTATGTCTAAGTGTGTAGCCTCAAAAGAGAAGGCACAGGACAGTTTTCTCTCGAAAGGATATGTAAGAATACCACTTCATAAGGAAATACAGTTTTGCAGAGTAAAGACATATACGTACGCATTGGAAACTCTTTACGAGAAGAAATAACGCATCGTACAAAATTAGCTTGTATCTCCAAAACTACACGTTGTATCTCGAAAAGAATTGTTGTGGCGTGTACGTCTTAACATGTAGCATCTAAAGAGAACCAAAAGGAGAATTTTCTTTCGTCAAAATTTTTCAGAAAATCACGTTTTAAGGAAATCCCGCATCGTGCGAAATTATCTTGTTTTTCCTAAACAACACGTTGTAAGTCGAAAAGCTTTCATGTTGCGTGTATGTCTAAGTGTGTAGCCTCAAAAGAGAAGGCACAGGACAGTTTTCTCTCGAAAGGATATGTAAGAATACCACTTCATAAGGAAATACAGTTTTGCAGAATAAAGACATATACGTACGCATTGGAAACTCTTTACGAGAAGAAATAACGCATCGTACAAAATTAGCTTGTATCTCCAAAACTACACGTTGTATCTCGAAAAGAATTGTTGTGGCGTGTACGTCTTAACATGTAGCATCTAAAGAGAACCAAAAGGAGAATTTTCTTTCGGTCAAAATTTTTCAGAAAATCACGTTTTAAGGAAATCCCGCATCGTGCGAAAATTATCTTGTTTTTCCTAAACAACCACGTTGTAAGTCGAAAAGCTTTCATGTTGCGTGTATGTCTAAGTGTGTAGCCTCAAAAGAGAAGGCACAGGACAGTTTTCTCTCGAAAGGATATGTAAGAATACCACTTCATAAGGAAATACAGTTTTGCAGAGTAAAGACATATACGTACGCATTGGAAACTCTTTACGAGAAGAAATAACGCATCGTACAAAATTAGCTTGTATCTCCAAAACTACACGTTGTATCTCGAAAAGAATTGTTGTGGCGTGTACGTCTTAACATGTAGCATCTAAAGAGAACCAAAAGGAGAATTTTCTTTCGTCAAAATTTTTCAGAAAATCACGTTTTAAGGAAATCCCGCATCTTGCGAAATTATCTTGTTTTTCCTAAACAACACGTTGTAAGTCGAAAAGCTTTCATGTTGCGTGTATGTCTAAGTGGTGTAGCCTCAAAAGAGAAGGCACAGGACAGTTTTCTCTCGAAAGGATATGTAAGAATACCACTTCATAAGGAAATACAGTTTTGCAGAGTAAAGGACATATACGTACGCATTGGAAACTCTTTACGAGAAGAAATAACGCATCGTACAAAAATTAGCTTGTATCTCCAAAACTACACGTTGTATCTCGAAAAGAATTGTTGTGGCGTGGTACGTCTTAACATGTAGCATCTAAAGAGAACCAAAAGGAGAATTTTCTTTCGTCAAAATTTTTCAGAAAATCACGTTTTAAGGAAATCCCGCATCGTGCGAAATTATCTTGTTTTTCCTAAACAACACGTTGTAAGTCGAAAAGCTTTCATGTTGCGTGTATGTCTAAGTGTGTAGCCTCAAAAGAGAAGGCACAGGACAGTTTTCTCTCGAAAGGATATGTAAGAATACCACTTCATAAGGAAATACAGTTTTGCAGAGTAAAGACATATACGTACGCATTGGAAACTCTTTACGAGAAGAAATAACGCATAGTACAAAATTAGCTTGTATCTCCAAAACTACACGTTGTATCTCGAAAAGAATTGTTGTGGCGTGTACGTCTTAACATGTAGCATCTAAAGAGAACCAAAAGGAGAATTTTCTTTCGTCAAAATTTTTCAGAAAATCACGTTTTAAGGAAATCCCGCATCGTGCGAAATTATCTTGTTTTTTCCTAAACAACACGTTGTAAGTCGAAAAGCTTTCATGTTGCGTGTATGTCTAAGTGTGTAGCCTCAAAAGAGAAGGCACAGGACAGTTTTCTCTCGAAAGGATATGTAAGAATACCACTTCATAAGGAAATACAGTTTTGCAGAGTAAAGACATATACGTACGCATTGGAAACTCTTTACGAGAAGAAATAACGCATCGTACAAAATTAGCTTGTATCTCCAAAACTACACGTTGTATCTCGAAAAGAATTGTTGTGGCGTGTACGTCTTAACATGTAGCATCTAAAGAGAACCAAAAGGAGAATTTTCTTTCGTCAAAATTTTTCAGAAAATCACGTTTTAAGGAAATCCCGCATCGTGCGAAATTATCTTGTTTTTTCCTAAACAACACGTTGTAAGTCGAAAAGCTTTCATGTTGCGTGTATGTCTAAGTGTGTAGCCTCAAAAGAGAAGGCACAGGACAGTTTTCTCTCGAAAGGATATGTAAGAATACCACTTCATAAGCAAATACAGTTTTGCAGAGGAAAGACATATACGTACGCATTGGAAACTCTTTACGAGAAGAAATAACGCATCGTACAAAATTAGCTTGTATCTCCAAAACTACACGTTGTATCTCGAAAAGAATTGTTGTGGCGTGTACGTCTTAACATGTAGCATCTAAAGAGAACCAAAAGGAGAATTTTCTTTCGTCAAAATTTTTCAGAAAATCACGTTTTAAGGAAATCCCGCATCGTGCGAAATTATCTTGTTTTTCCTAAACAACACGTTGTAAGTCGAAAAGCTTTCATGTTGCGTGTATGTCTAAGTGTGTAGCCTCAAAAGAGAAGGCACAGGACAGTTTTTCTCTCGAAAGGATATGTAAGAATACCACTTCATAAGGAAATACAGTTTTGCAGAGTAAAGACATATACGTACGCATTGGAAACTCTTTACGAGAAGAAATAACGCATCGTACAAAATTAGCTTGTATCTCCAAAACTACACGTTGTATCTCGAAAAGAATTGTTGTGGCGTGTACGTCTTAACATGTAGCATCTAAAGAGAACAAAAGGAGAATTTTCTTTCGTCAAAATTTTTCAGAAAATCACGTTTAAGGAAATCCCGCATCGTGCGAAATTATCTTGTTTTTCCTAAACAACACGTTGTAAGTCGAAAAGCTTTCATGTTGCGTGTATGTCTAAGTGTGTAGCCTCAAAAGAGAAGGCACAGGACAGTTTTCTCTCGAAAGGATATGTAAGAATACCACTTCATAAGGAAATACAGTTTTGCAGAGTAAAGACATATACGTACGCATTGGAAACTCTTTACGAGAAGAAATAACGCATCGTACAAAATTAGCTTGTATCTCCAAAAACTACACGTTGTATCTCGAAAAGAATTGTTGTGGCGTGTACGTCTTAACATGTAGCATCTAAAGAGAACCACAAAAGGAGAATTTTCTTTCGTCAAAATTTTTCAGAAAAATCACGTTTTAAGGAAATCCCCGCATCGTGCGAAATTATCTTGTTTTTTCTAAACAACACGTTGTAAGTCGAAAAGCTTTCATGTTGCGTGTATGTCTAAGTGTGTAGCCTCAAAAGAGAAGGCACAGGACAGTTTTCTCTCGAAAGGATATGTAAGAATACCACTTCATAAGGAAATACAGTTTTGCAGAGTAAAGACATATACGTACGCATTGGAAACTCTTTACGAGAAGAAATAACGCATCGTACAAAATTAGCTTGTATCTCCAAAACTACACGTTGTATCTCGAAAAGAATTGTTGTGGCGTGTACGTCTTAACATGTAGCATCTAAAGAGAACCAAAAGGAGAATTTTCTTTCGTCAAAATTTTTCAGAAAATCACGTTTTAAGGAAAATCCCGCATCGTGCGAAATTATCTTGTTTTTCCTAAACAACACGTTGTAAGTCGAAAAGCTTTCATGTTGCGTGTATGGTCTAAGTGTGTAGCCTCAAAAGAGAAGGCACAGGACAGTTTTCTCTCGAAAGGATATGTAAGAATACCACTTCATAAGGAAATACAGTTTTGCAGAGTAAAGACATATACGTACGCATTGGAAACTCTTTACGAGAAGAAATAACGCATCGTACAAAATTAGCTTGTATCTCCATAACTACACGTTGTATCTCGAAAAGAATTGTTGTGGCGTGTACGTCTTAACATGTAGCATCTAAAGAGAACCAAAAGGAGAATTTTCTTTCGTCAAAAATTTTTCAGAAAATCACGTTTTAAGGAAATCCCGCATCGTGCGAAATTATCTTGTTTTTCCTAAACAACACGTTGTAAGTCGAAAAGCTTTCATGTTGCGTGTATGTCTAAGTGTGTAGCCTCAAAAGAGAAGGCACAGGACAGTTTTCTCTCGAAAGGATATGTAAGAATACCACTTCATAAGGAAATACAGTTTTGCAGAGTAAAGACATATAACGTACGCATTGGAAACTCTTTACGAGAAGAAATAACGCATCGTACAAAATTAGCTTGTATCTCCAAAACTACACGTTGTATCTCGAAAAGAATTGTTGTGGCGTGTACGTCTTAACATGTAGCATCTAACAGAGAACCAAAAGGAGAATTTTCTTTCGTCAAAATTTTTTCAGAAAATCACGTTTTAAGGAAATCCCGCATCGTGCGAAATTATCTTGTTTTTCCTAAACAACACGTTGTAAGTCGAAAAGCTTTCATGTTGCGTGTATGTCTAAGTGTGTAGCCTCAAAAGAGAAGGCACAGGACAGTTTTCTCTCGAAAGGATATGTAAGAATACCACTTCATAAGGAAATACAGTTTTGCAGAGTAAAGACATATACGTACGCATGGAAACTCTTTACGAGAAGAAATAACGCATAGTACAAAATTAGCTTGTATCTCCAAAAACTACACGTTGTATCTTCGAAAAGAATTGTTGTGGCGTGTACGTCTTAACATGTAGCATCTAAAGAGAACCAAAAGGAGAATTTTCTTTCGTCAAAATTTTTCAGAAAATCACGTTTTAAGGAAATCCCGCATCGTGCGAAATTATCTTGTTTTTCCTAAACAACACGTTGTAAGTCGAAAAGCTTTCATGTTGCGTGTATGTCTAAGTGTGTAGCCTCAAAAGAGAAGGCACAGGACAGTTTTCTCTCGAAAGGATATGTAAGAATACCACTTCATAAGGAAATACAGTTTGCAGAGTAAAGACATATACGTACGCATTGGAAACTCTTTACGAGAAGAAATAACGCATAGTACAAAATTAGCTTGTATCTCCAAAACTACACGTTGTATCTCGAAAAGAATTGTTGTGGCGTGTACGTCTTAACATGTAGCATCTAAAGAGAACCAAAAAGAGAATTTTTCTTTCGTCAAAATTTTTCAGAAAAATCACGTTTTAAGGAAATCCCCGCATCGTGCGAAATTATCTTGTTTTCCTAAACAACACGTTGTAAGTCGAAAAGCTTTCATGTTGCGTGTATGTCTAAGTGTGTAGCCTCAAAAGAGAAGGCACAGGACAGTTTTCTCTCGAAAGGTTATGTAAGAATACCACTTCATAAGGAAATACAGTTTTGCAGAGTAAAGACATATACGTACGCATTGGAAACTCTTTACGAGAAGAAATAACGCATCGTACAAAATTAGCTTGTATCTCCAAAACTACACGTTGTTGTTGTGGCGCGTACGTCTTAACATGTAGCATCTAAAGAGAACCAAAAGGAGAATTTTCTTTCGTCAAAATTTTTCAGAAAATCACGTTTTAAGGAAATCCCGCATCGTGCGAAATTATCTTGTTTTTCCTAAACAACACGTTGTAAGTCGAAAAGCTTTCATGTTGCGTGTATGTCTAAGTGTGTAGCCTCAAAAGAGAAGGCACAGGACAGTTTTCTCTCGAAAGGATATGTAAGAATACCACTTCATAAGGAAATACAGTTTTGCAGAGTAAAGACATATACGTACGCATTGGAAACTCTTTACGAGAAGAAATAACGCATCGTACAAATTTAGCTTGTATCTCCAAAACTACACGTTGTATCTCGAAAAGAATTGTTGTGGCGCGTACGTCTTAACATGTAGCATCTAAAGAGAACCAAAAGGAGAATTTTCTTTCGTCAAAATTTTTCAGAAAATCACGTTTTAAGGAAATCCCGCATCGTGCGAAATTATCTTGTTTTTCCTAAACAACACGTTGTAAGTCGAAAAGCTTTCATGTTGCGTGTATGTCTAAGTGTGTAGCCTCAAAAGAGAAGGCACAGGACAGTTTTCTCTCGAAAGGATATGTAAGAATACCACTTCATAAGGAAATACAGTTTTGCAGAGTAAAGACATATACGTACGCATTGGAAACTCTTTAGGAGAAGAAATAACGCATCGTACAAAATTAGCTTGTATCTCCAAAACTACACGTTGTATCTCGAAAAGAATTGTTGTGGCGTGTACGTCTTAACATGTAGCATCTAAAGAGAACCAAAAGGAGAATTTTCTTTCGTCAAAATTTTTCAGAAAATCACGTTTTAAGGAAATCCCGCATCGTGCGAAATTATCTTGTTTTTCCTAAACAACACGTTGTAAGTCGAAAAGCTTTCATGTTGCGTGTATGTCTAAGTGTGTAGCCTCAAAAGAGAAGGCACAGGACAGTTTTCTCTCGAAAGGATATGTAAGAATACCACTTCATAAGGAAATACAGTTTTGCAGAGGAAAGACATATACGTACGCATTGGAAACTTTACGAGAAGAAATAACGCATCGTACAAAATTAGCTTGTATCTCCAAAACTACACGTTGTATCTCGAAAAGAATTGTTGTGGCGTGTACGTCTTAACATGTAGCATCTAAAGAGAACCAAAAGGAGAATTTTCTTTCGTCAAAATTTTTCAGAAAATCACGTTTTAAGGAAATCCCGCATCGTGCGAAATTATCTTGTTTTTCCTAAACAACACGTTGTAAGTCGAAAAGCTTTCATGTTGCGTGTATGTCTAAGTGTGTAGCCTCAAAAGAGAAGGCACAGGACAGTTTTCTCTCGAAAGGATATGTAAGAATACCACTTCATAAGGAAATACAGTTTTGCAGAGTAAAGACATATACGTACGCATTGGAAACTCTTTACAAGAAGAAATAACGCATCGTACAAAATTAGCTTGTATCTCCAAAACTACACGTTGTATCTCGAAAAGAATTGTTGTGGCGTGTACGTCTTAACATGTAGCATCTAAAGAGAACCAAAAGGAGAATTTTCTTTCGTCAAAATTTTTCAGAAAATCACGTTTTAAGGAAATCCCGCATCGTGCGAAATTATCTTGTTTTTCCTAAACAACACGTTGTAAGTCGAAAAGCTTTCATGTTGCGTGTATGTCTAAGTGTGTAGCCTCAAAAGAGAAGGCACAGGACAGTTTTCTCTCGAAAGGATATGTAAGAATACCACTTCATAAGGAAATACAGTTTTGCAGAGTAAAGACATATACGTACGCATTGGAAACTCTTTACGAGAAGAAATAACGCATCGTACAAAATTAGCTTGTATCTCCATAACTACACGTTGTATCTCGAAAAGAATTGTTGTGGCGTGTACGTCTTAACATGTAGCATCTAAAGAGAACCAAAAGGAGAATTTTCTTTCGTCAAAATTTTTCAGAAAATCACGTTTTAAGGAAATCCCGCATCGTGCGAAATTATCTTGTTTTTCCTAAACAACACGTTGTAAGTCGAAAAGCTTTCATGTTGCGTGTATGTCTAATTGTGTAGCCTCAAAAGAGAAGGCACAGGACAGTTTTCTCTCGAAAGGATATGTAAGAATACCACTTCATAAGGAAATACAGTTTTGCAGAGTAAAGACATATACATACGCATTGGAAACTCTTTACGAGAAGAAATAACGCATCGTACAAAATTAGCTTGTATCTCCAAAACTACACGTTGTATCTCGAAAAGAATTGTTGTGGCGTGTACGTCTTAACATGTAGCATCTAAGGAGAACCAAAAGGAGAATTTTCTTTCGTCAAAATTTTTCAGAAAATCACGTTTTAAGGAAATCCCGCATCGTGCGAAATTATCTTGTTTTTCCTAAACAACATGTTGTAAGTCGAAAAGCTTTCATGTTGCGTGTATGTCTAAGTGTGTAGCCTCAAAAGAGAAGGCACAGGACAGTTTTCTCTCGAAAGGATATGTAAGAATACCACTTCATAAGGAAATACAGTTTTGCAGAGTAAAGACATATACGTACGCATTGGAAACTCTTTACGAGAAGAAATAACACATAGTACAAAATTAGCTTGTATCTCCAAAACTACACGTTGTATCTCGAAAAGAATTGTTGTGGCGTGTACGTCTTAACATGTAGCATCTAAAGAGAACCAAAAGGAGAATTTTCTTTCGTCAAAATTTTTCAGAAAATCACGTTTTAAGGAAATCCCGCATCGTGAGAAATTATCTTGTTTTTCCTAAACAACACGTTGTAAGTCGAAAAGCTTTCATGTTGCGTGTATGTCTAAGTGTGTAGCCTCAAAAGAGAAGGCACAGGACAGTTTTCTCTCGAAAGGATATGTAAGAATACCACTTCATAAGGAAATACAGTTTTGCAGAGTAAAGACATATACGTACGCATTGGAAACTCTTTATGAGAAGAAATAACGCATCGTACAAAATTAGCTTGTATCTCCAAAACTACACGTTGTATCTCGAAAAGAATTGTTGTGGCGTGTACGTCTTAACATGTAGCATCTAAAGAGAACCAAAAGAAGAATTTTCTTTCGTCAAAATTTTTCAGAAAATCACGTTTTAAGGAAATCCCGCATCGTGCGAAATTATCTTGTTTTTCCTAAACAACACGTTGTAAGTCGAAAAGCTTTCATGTTGCGTGTATGTCTAAGTGTGTAGCCTCAAAAGAGAAGGCACAGGACAGTTTTCTCTCGAAAGGATATGTAAGAATACCACTTCATAAGGAAATACAGTTTTGCAGAGTAAAGACATATACGTACGCATTGGAAACTCTTTACGAGAAGAAATAACGCATAGTACAAAATTAGCTTGTATCTCCAAAACTGCACGTTGTATCTCGAAAAGAATTGTTGTGGCGTGTACGTCTTAACATGTAGCATCTAAAGAGAACCAAAAGGAGAATTTTCTTTCGTCAAAATTTTTCAGAAAATCACGTTTTAAGGAAATCCCGCATCGTGCGAAATTATCTTGTTTTTCCTAAACACAACGTTGTCAGTCGAAAAGCTTTCATGTTGCGTGTATGTCTAAGTGTGTAGCCTCAAAAGAGAAGGCACAGGACAGTTTTCTCTCGAAAGGATATGTAAGAATACCACTTCATAAGGAAATACAGTTTTGCAGAGTAAAGACATATACGTACGCATTGGAAACTCTTTACGAGAAGAAATAACGCATCGTACAAAATTAGCTTGTATCTCCAAAACTACACGTTGTATCTCGAAAAGAATTGTTGTGGCGTGTACGTCTTAACATGTAGCATCTAAGGAGAACCAAAAGGAGAATTTTCTTTCGTCAAAATTTTTCAGAAAATCACGTTTTAAGGAAATCCCGCATCGTGCGAAATTATCTTGTTTTTCCTAAACAACATGTTGTAAGTCGAAAAGCTTTCATGTTGCGTGTATGTCTAAGTGTGTAGCCTCAAAAGAGAAGGCACAGGAGAGTTTTCTCTCGAAAGGATATGTAAGAATACCACTTCATAAGGAAATACAGTTTTGCAGAGTAAAGACATATACGTACGCATTGGAAACTCTTTACGAGAAGAAATAACGCATCGTACAAAATTAGCTTGTATCTCCAAAACTACACGTTGTATCTCGAAAAGAATTGTTGTGGCGTGTACGTCTTAACATGTAGCATCTAAGGAGAACCAAAAGGAGAATTTTCTTTCGTCAAAATTTTTCAGAAAATCACGTTTTAAGGAAATCCAGCATCGTGCGAAATTATCTTGTTTTTCCTAAACAACATGTTGTAAGTCGAAAAGCTTTCATGTTGCGTGTATGTCTAAGTGTGTAGCCTCAAAAGAGAAGGCACAGGACAGTTTTCTCTCGAAAGGATATGTAAGAATACCACTTCATAAGGAAATACAGTTTTGCAGAGTAAAGACATATACGTACGCATTGGAAACTCTTTACGAGAAGAAATAACGCATAGTACAAAATTAGCTTGTATCTCCAAAACTACACGTTGTATCTCGAAAAGAATTGTTGTGGCGTGTACGTCTTAACATGTAGCATCTAAAGAGAACCAAAAGGAGAATTTTCTTTCGTCAAAATTTTTCAGAAAATCACGTTTTAAGGAAATCCCGCATCGTGCGAAATTATCTTGTTTTTCCTAAACAACACGTTGTAAGTCGAAAAGCTTTCATGTTGCGTGTATGTCTAAGTGTGTAGCCTCAAAAGAGAAGGCACAGGACAGTTTTCTCTCGAAAGGATATGTAAGAATACCACTTCATAAGGAAATACAGTTTTGCAGAGTAAAGACATATACGTACGCATTGGAAACTCTTTACGAGAAGAAATAACGCATCGTACAAAATTAGCTTGTATCTCCAAAACTACACGTTGTATCTCGAAAAGAATTGTTGTGGCATGTACGTCTTAACATGTAGCATCTAAAGAGAACCAAAAGGAGAATTTTCTTTCGTCAAAATTTTTCAGAAAATCACGTTTTAAGGAAATCCCGCATCGTGCGAAATTATCATGTTTTTCCTAAACAACACGTTGTAAGTCGAAAAGCTTTAATGTTGCGTGTATGTCTAAGTGTGTAGCCTCAAAAGAGAAGGCACAGGACAGTTTTCTCTCGAAAGGATATGTAAGAATACCACTTCATAAGGAAATACAGTTTTGCAGAGTAAAGACATATACGTACGCATTGGAAACTCTTTACGAGAAGAAATAACGCATAGTACAAAATTAGCTTGTATCTCCAAAACTACACGTTGTATCTCGAAAAGAATTGTTGTGGCGTGTACGTCTTAACATGTAGCATCTAAAGAGAACCAAAAGGAGAATTTTCTTTCGTCAAAATTTTTCAGAAAATCACGTTTTAAGGAAATCCCGCATCGTGCGAAATTATCTTGTTTTTCCTAAACAACACGTTGTAAGTCGAAAAGCTTTCATGTTGCGTGTATGTCTAAGTGTGTAGCCTCAAAAGAGAAGGCACAGGACAGTTTTCTCTCGAAAGGATATGTAAGAATACCACTTCATAAGGAAATACAGTTTTGCAGAGTAAAGACATATACGTACGCATTGGAAACTCTTTACGAGAAGAAATAACGCATAGTACAAAATTAGCTTGTATCTCCAAAACTACACGTTGTATCTCGAAAAGAATTGTTGTGGCGTGTACGTCTTAACATATAGCATCTAAAGAGAACCAAAAGGAGAATTTTCTTTCGTCAAAATTTTTCAGAAAATCACGTTTTAAGGAAATCCCGCATCGTGCGAAATTATCTTGTTTTTCCTAAACAACACGTTGTAAGTCGAAAAGCTTTCATGTTGCGTGTATGTCTAAGTGTGTAGCCTCAAAAGAGAAGGCACAGGACAGTTTTCTCTCGAAAGGATATGTAAGAATACCACTTCATAAGGAAATACAGTTTTGCAGAGTAAAGACATATACGTACGCATTGGAAACTCTTTACGAGAAGAAATAACGCATAGTACAAAATTAGCTTGTATCTCCAAAACTACACGTTGTATCTCGAAAAGAATTGTTGTGGCGTGTACGTCTTAACATATAGCATCTAAAGAGAACCAAAAGGAGAATTTTCTTTCGTCAAAATTTTTCAGAAAATCACGTTTTAAGGAAATCCCGCATCGTGCGAAATTATCTTGTTTTTCCTAAACAACACGTTGTAAGTCGAAAAGCTTTCATGTTGCGTGTATGTCTAAGTGTGTAGCCTCAAAAGAGAAGGCACAGGACAGTTTTCTCTCGAAAGGATATGTAAGAATACCACTTCATAAGGAAATACAGTTTTGCAGAGTAAAGACATATACGTACGCATTGGAAACTCTTTACGAGAAGAAATAACGCATCGTACAAAATTAGCTTGTATCTCCAAAACTACACGTTGTATCTCGAAAAGAATTGTTGTGGCGTGTACGTCTTAACATGTAGCATCTAAAGAGAACCAAAAGGAGAATTTTCTTTCGTCAAAATTTTTCAGAAAATCACGTTTTAAGGAAATCCCGCATCGTGCGAAATTATCTTGTTTTTCCTAAACAACACGTTGTAAGTCGAAAAGCTTTCATGTTGCGTGTATGTCTAATTGTGTAGCCTCAAAAGAGAAGGCACAGGACAGTTTTCTCTCGAAAGGATATGTAAGAATACCACTTCATAAGGAAATACAGTTTTGCAGAGTAAAGACATATACGTACGCATTGGAAACTCTTTACGAGAAGAAATAACGCATAGTACAAAATTAGCTTGTATCTCCAAAACTACACGTTGTATCTCGAAAAGAATTGTTGTGGCGTGTACGTCTTAACATGTAGCATCTAAAGAGAACCAAAAGGAGAATTTTCTTTCGTCAAAATTTTTCAGAAAATCACGTTTTAAGGAAATCCCGCATCGTGCGAAATTATCTTGTTTTTCCTAAACAACACGTTGTAAGTCGAAAAGCTTTCATGTTGCGTGTATGTCTAAGTGTGTAGCCTCAAAAGAGAAGGCACAGGACAGTTTTCTCTCGAAAGGATATGTAAGTATACCACTTCATAAGGAAATACAGTTTTGCAGAGTAAAGACATATACGTACGCATTGGAAACTCTTTACGAGAAGAAATAACGCATAGTACAAAATTAGCTTGTATCTCCAAAACTACACGTTGTATCTCGAAAAGAATTGTTGTGGCGTGTACGTCTTAACATGTAGCATCTAAGGAGAACCAAAAGGAGAATTTTCTTTCGTCAAAATTTTTCAGAAAATCACGTTTTAAGGAAATCCCGCATCGTGCGAAATTATCTTGTTTTTCCTAAACAACACGTTGTAAGTCGAAAAGCTTTCATGTTGCGTGTATGTCTAAGTGTGTAGCCTCAAAAGAGAAGGCACAGGACAGTTTTCTCTCGAAAGGATATGTAAGTATACCACTTCATAAGGAAATACAGTTTTGCAGAGTAAAGACATATACGTACGCATTGGAAACTCTTTACGAGAAGAAATAACGCATCGTACAAAATTAGCTTGTATCTCCAAAACTACACGTTGTATCTCGAAAAGAATTGTTGTGGCGTGTACGTCTTAACATGTAGCATCTAAAGAGAACCAAAAGGAGAATTTTCTTTCGTCAAAATTTTTCAGAAAATCACGTTTTAAGGAAATCCCGCATCGTGCGAAATTATCTTGTTTTTCCTAAACAACACGTTGTAAGTCGAAAAGCTTTCATGTTGCATGTATGTCTAAGTGTGTAGCCTCAAAAGAGAAGGCACAGGACAGTTTTCTCTCGAAAGGATATGTAAGAATACCACTTCATAAGGAAATACAGTTTTGCAGAGTAAAGACATATATACGTACGCATTGGAAACTCTTTACGAGAAGAAATAACGCATAGTACAAAATTAGCTTGTATCTCCAAAACTACACGTTGTATCTCGAAAAGAATTGTTGTGGCGTGTACGTCTTAACATGTAGCATCTAAAGAGAACCAAAAGGAGAATTTTCTTTCGTCAAAATTTTTCAGAAAATCACGTTTTAAGGAAATCCCGCATCGTGCGAAATTATCTTGTTTTTCCTAAACAACACGTTGTAAGTCGAAAAGCTTTCATGTTGCGTGTATGTCTAAGTGTGTAGCCTCAAAAGAGAAGGCACAGGACAGTTTTCTCTCGAAAGGATATGTAAGAATACCACTTCATAAGGAAATACAGTTTTGCAGAGTAAAGACATATACGTACGCATTGGAAACTCTTTACGAGAAGAAATAACGCATCGTACAAAATTAGCTTGTATCTCCAAAACTACACGTTGTATCTCGAAAAGAATTGTTGTGGCGTGTACGTCTTAACATGTAGCATCTAAAGAGAACCAAAAGGAGAATTTTCTTTCGTCAAAATTTTTCAGAAAATCACGTTTTAAGGAAATCCCGCATCGTGCGAAATTATCTTGTTTTTCCTAAACAACACGTTGTAAGTCGAAAAGCTTTCATGTTGCGTGTATGTCTAAGTGTGTAGCCTCAAAAGAGAAGGCACAGGACAGTTTTCTCTCGAAAGGATATGTAAGAATACCACTTCATAAGGAAATACAGTTTTGCAGAGTAAAGACATATACGTACGCATTGGAAACTCTTTACGAGAAGAAATAACGCATAGTACAAAATTAGCTTGTATCTCCAAAACTACACGTTGTATCTCGAAAAGAATTGTTGTGGCGTGTACGTCTTAACATGTAGCATCTAATGAGAACCAAAAGGAGAATTTTCTTTCGTCAAAATTTTTCAGAAAATCACGTTTTAAGGAAATCCCGCATCGTGCGAAATTATCTTGTTTTTCCTAAACAACACGTTGTAAGTCGAAAAGCTTTCATGTTGCGTGTATGTCTAAGTGTGTAGCCTCAAAAGAGAAGGCACAGGACAGTTTTCTCTCGAAAGGATATGTAAGTATACCACTTCATAAGGAAATACAGTTTTGCAGAGTAAAGACATATACGTACGCATTGGAAACTCTTTACGAGAAGAAATAACGCATCGTACAAAATTAGCTTGTATCTCCATAACTACACGTTGTATCTCGAAAAGAATTGTTGTGGCGTGTACGTCTTAACATGTAGCATCTAAAGAGAACCAAAAGGAGAATTTTCTTTCGTCAAAATTTTTCAGAAAATCACGTTTTAAGGAAATCCCGCATCGTGCGAAATTATCTTGTTTTTCCTAAACAACACGTTGTAAGTCGAAAAGCTTTCATGTTGCGTGTATGTCTAATTGTGTAGCCTCAAAAGAGAAGGCACAGGACAGTTTTCTCTCGAAAGGATATGTAAGAATACCACTTCATAAGGAAATACAGTTTTGCAGAGTAAAGACATATACATACGCATTGGAAACTCTTTACGAGAAGAAATAACGCATCGTACAAAATTAGCTTGTATCTCCAAAACTACACGTTGTATCTCGAAAAGAATTGTTGTGGCGTGTACGTCTTAACATGTAGCATCTAAGGAGAACCAAAAGGAGAATTTTCTTTCGTCAAAATTTTTCAGAAAATCACGTTTTAAGGAAATCCCGCATCGTGCGAAATTATCTTGTTTTTCCTAAACAACATGTTGTAAGTCGAAAAGCTTTCATGTTGCGTGTATGTCTAAGTGTGTAGCCTCAAAAGAGAAGGCACAGGACAGTTTTCTCTCGAAAGGATATGTAAGAATACCACTTCATAAGGAAATACAGTTTTGCAGAGTAAAGACATATACGTACGCATTGGAAACTCTTTACGAGAAGAAATAACACATAGTACAAAATTAGCTTGTATCTCCAAAACTACACGTTGTATCTCGAAAAGAATTGTTGTGGCGTGTACGTCTTAACATGTAGCATCTAAAGAGAACCAAAAGGAGAATTTTCTTTCGTCAAAATTTTTCAGAAAATCACGTTTTAAGGAAATCCCGCATCGTGAGAAATTATCTTGTTTTTCCTAAACAACACGTTGTAAGTCGAAAAGCTTTCATGTTGCGTGTATGTCTAAGTGTGTAGCCTCAAAAGAGAAGGCACAGGACAGTTTTCTCTCGAAAGGATATGTAAGAATACCACTTCATAAGGAAATACAGTTTTGCAGAGTAAAGACATATACGTACGCATTGGAAACTCTTTATGAGAAGAAATAACGCATCGTACAAAATTAGCTTGTATCTCCAAAACTACACGTTGTATCTCGAAAAGAATTGTTGTGGCGTGTACGTCTTAACATGTAGCATCTAAAGAGAACCAAAAGAAGAATTTTCTTTCGTCAAAATTTTTCAGAAAATCACGTTTTAAGGAAATCCCGCATCGTGCGAAATTATCTTGTTTTTCCTAAACAACACGTTGTAAGTCGAAAAGCTTTCATGTTGCGTGTATGTCTAAGTGTGTAGCCTCAAAAGAGAAGGCACAGGACAGTTTTCTCTCGAAAGGATATGTAAGAATACCACTTCATAAGGAAATACAGTTTTGCAGAGTAAAGACATATACGTACGCATTGGAAACTCTTTACGAGAAGAAATAACGCATAGTACAAAATTAGCTTGTATCTCCAAAACTGCACGTTGTATCTCGAAAAGAATTGTTGTGGCGTGTACGTCTTAACATGTAGCATCTAAAGAGAACCAAAAGGAGAATTTTCTTTCGTCAAAATTTTTCAGAAAATCACGTTTTAAGGAAATCCCGCATCGTGCGAAATTATCTTGTTTTTCCTAAACACAACGTTGTCAGTCGAAAAGCTTTCATGTTGCGTGTATGTCTAAGTGTGTAGCCTCAAAAGAGAAGGCACAGGACAGTTTTCTCTCGAAAGGATATGTAAGAATACCACTTCATAAGGAAATACAGTTTTGCAGAGTAAAGACATATACGTACGCATTGGAAACTCTTTACGAGAAGAAATAACGCATCGTACAAAATTAGCTTGTATCTCCAAAACTACACGTTGTATCTCGAAAAGAATTGTTGTGGCGTGTACGTCTTAACATGTAGCATCTAAGGAGAACCAAAAGGAGAATTTTCTTTCGTCAAAATTTTTCAGAAAATCACGTTTTAAGGAAATCCCGCATCGTGCGAAATTATCTTGTTTTTCCTAAACAACATGTTGTAAGTCGAAAAGCTTTCATGTTGCGTGTATGTCTAAGTGTGTAGCCTCAAAAGAGAAGGCACAGGAGAGTTTTCTCTCGAAAGGATATGTAAGAATACCACTTCATAAGGAAATACAGTTTTGCAGAGTAAAGACATATACGTACGCATTGGAAACTCTTTACGAGAAGAAATAACGCATCGTACAAAATTAGCTTGTATCTCCAAAACTACACGTTGTATCTCGAAAAGAATTGTTGTGGCGTGTACGTCTTAACATGTAGCATCTAAGGAGAACCAAAAGGAGAATTTTCTTTCGTCAAAATTTTTCAGAAAATCACGTTTTAAGGAAATCCAGCATCGTGCGAAATTATCTTGTTTTTCCTAAACAACATGTTGTAAGTCGAAAAGCTTTCATGTTGCGTGTATGTCTAAGTGTGTAGCCTCAAAAGAGAAGGCACAGGACAGTTTTCTCTCGAAAGGATATGTAAGAATACCACTTCATAAGGAAATACAGTTTTGCAGAGTAAAGACATATACGTACGCATTGGAAACTCTTTACGAGAAGAAATAACGCATAGTACAAAATTAGCTTGTATCTCCAAAACTACACGTTGTATCTCGAAAAGAATTGTTGTGGCGTGTACGTCTTAACATGTAGCATCTAAAGAGAACCAAAAGGAGAATTTTCTTTCGTCAAAATTTTTCAGAAAATCACGTTTTAAGGAAATCCCGCATCGTGCGAAATTATCTTGTTTTTCCTAAACAACACGTTGTAAGTCGAAAAGCTTTCATGTTGCGTGTATGTCTAAGTGTGTAGCCTCAAAAGAGAAGGCACAGGACAGTTTTCTCTCGAAAGGATATGTAAGAATACCACTTCATAAGGAAATACAGTTTTGCAGAGTAAAGACATATACGTACGCATTGGAAACTCTTTACGAGAAGAAATAACGCATCGTACAAAATTAGCTTGTATCTCCAAAACTACACGTTGTATCTCGAAAAGAATTGTTGTGGCATGTACGTCTTAACATGTAGCATCTAAAGAGAACCAAAAGGAGAATTTTCTTTCGTCAAAATTTTTCAGAAAATCACGTTTTAAGGAAATCCCGCATCGTGCGAAATTATCATGTTTTTCCTAAACAACACGTTGTAAGTCGAAAAGCTTTAATGTTGCGTGTATGTCTAAGTGTGTAGCCTCAAAAGAGAAGGCACAGGACAGTTTTCTCTCGAAAGGATATGTAAGAATACCACTTCATAAGGAAATACAGTTTTGCAGAGTAAAGACATATACGTACGCATTGGAAACTCTTTACGAGAAGAAATAACGCATAGTACAAAATTAGCTTGTATCTCCAAAACTACACGTTGTATCTCGAAAAGAATTGTTGTGGCGTGTACGTCTTAACATGTAGCATCTAAAGAGAACCAAAAGGAGAATTTTCTTTCGTCAAAATTTTTCAGAAAATCACGTTTTAAGGAAATCCCGCATCGTGCGAAATTATCTTGTTTTTCCTAAACAACACGTTGTAAGTCGAAAAGCTTTCATGTTGCGTGTATGTCTAAGTGTGTAGCCTCAAAAGAGAAGGCACAGGACAGTTTTCTCTCGAAAGGATATGTAAGAATACCACTTCATAAGGAAATACAGTTTTGCAGAGTAAAGACATATACGTACGCATTGGAAACTCTTTACGAGAAGAAATAACGCATAGTACAAAATTAGCTTGTATCTCCAAAACTACACGTTGTATCTCGAAAAGAATTGTTGTGGCGTGTACGTCTTAACATATAGCATCTAAAGAGAACCAAAAGGAGAATTTTCTTTCGTCAAAATTTTTCAGAAAATCACGTTTTAAGGAAATCCCGCATCGTGCGAAATTATCTTGTTTTTCCTAAACAACACGTTGTAAGTCGAAAAGCTTTCATGTTGCGTGTATGTCTAAGTGTGTAGCCTCAAAAGAGAAGGCACAGGACAGTTTTCTCTCGAAAGGATATGTAAGAATACCACTTCATAAGGAAATACAGTTTTGCAGAGTAAAGACATATACGTACGCATTGGAAACTCTTTACGAGAAGAAATAACGCATAGTACAAAATTAGCTTGTATCTCCAAAACTACACGTTGTATCTCGAAAAGAATTGTTGTGGCGTGTACGTCTTAACATATAGCATCTAAAGAGAACCAAAAGGAGAATTTTCTTTCGTCAAAATTTTTCAGAAAATCACGTTTTAAGGAAATCCCGCATCGTGCGAAATTATCTTGTTTTTCCTAAACAACACGTTGTAAGTCGAAAAGCTTTCATGTTGCGTGTATGTCTAAGTGTGTAGCCTCAAAAGAGAAGGCACAGGACAGTTTTCTCTCGAAAGGATATGTAAGAATACCACTTCATAAGGAAATACAGTTTTGCAGAGTAAAGACATATACGTACGCATTGGAAACTCTTTACGAGAAGAAATAACGCATAGTACAAAATTAGCTTGTATCTCCAAAACTACACGTTGTATCTCGAAAAGAATTGTTGTGGCGTGTACGTCTTAACATATAGCATCTAAAGAGAACCAAAAGGAGAATTTTCTTTCGTCAAAATTTTTCAGAAAATCACGTTTTAAGGAAATCCCGCATCGTGCGAAATTATCTTGTTTTTCCTAAACAACACGTTGTAAGTCGAAAAGCTTTCATGTTGCGTGTATGTCTAAGTGTGTAGCCTCAAAAGAGAAGGCACAGGACAGTTTTCTCTCGAAAGGATATGTAAGAATACCACTTCATAAGGAAATACAGTTTTGCAGAGTAAAGACATATACGTACGCATTGGAAACTCTTTACGAGAAGAAATAACGCATAGTACAAAATTAGCTTGTATCTCCAAAACTAAACGTTGTATCTCGAAAAGAATTGTTGTGGCGTGTACGTCTTAACATGTAGCATCTAAAGAGAACCAAAAGGAGAATTTTCTTTCGTCAAAATTTTTCAGAAAATCACGTTTTAAGGAAATCCCGCATCGTGCGAAATTATCTTGTTTTTCCTAAACAACACGTTGTAAGTCGAAAAGCTTTCATGTTGCGTGTATGTCTAAGTGTGTAGCCTCAAAAGAGAAGGCACAGGACAGTTTTCTCTCGAAAGGATATGTAAGAATACCACTTCATAAGGAAATACAGTTTTGCAGAGTAAAGACATATACGTACGCATTGGAAACTCTTTACGAGAAGAAATAACGCATCGTACAAAATTAGCTTGTATCTCCAAAACTACACGTTGTATCTCGAAAAGAATTGTTGTGGCGTGTACGTCTTAACATGTAGCATCTAAAGAGAACCAAAAGGAGAATTTTCTTTCGTCAAAATTTTTCAGAAAATCACGTTTTAAGGAAATCCCGCATCGTGCGAAATTATCTTGTTTTTCCTAAACAACACGTTGTAAGTCGAAAAGCTTTCATGTTGCGTGTATGTCTAAGTGTGTAGCCTCAAAAGAGAAGGCACAGGACAGTTTTCTCTCGAAAGGATATGTAAGAATACCACTTCATAAGGAAATACAGTTTTGCAGAGTAAAGACATATACGTACGCATTGGAAACTCTTTACGAGAAGAAATAACGCATAGTACAAAATTAGCTTGTATCTCCAAAACTACACGTTGTATCTCGAAAAGAATTGTTGTGGCGTGTACGTCTTAACATATAGCATCTAAAGCGAACCAAAAGGAGAATTTTCTTTCGTCAAAATTTTTCAGAAAATCACGTTTTAAGGAAATCCCGCATCGTGCGAAATTATCTTGTTTTTCCTAAACAACACGTTGTAAGTCGAAAAGCTTTCATGTTGCGTGTATGTCTAAGTGTGTAGCCTCAAAAGAGAAGGCACAGGACAGTTTTCTCTCGAAAGGATATGTAAGAATACCACTTCATAAGGAAATACAGTTTTGCAGAGTAAAGACATATACGTACGCATTGGAAACTCTTTACGAGAAGAAATAACGCATAGTACAAAATTAGCTTGTATCTCCAAAACTACACGTTGTATCTCGAAAAGAATTGTTGTGGCGTGTACGTCTTAACATATAGCATCTAAAGAGAACCAAAAGGAGAATTTTCTTTCGTCAAAATTTTTCAGAAAATCACGTTTTAAGGAAATCCCGCATCGTGCGAAATTATCTTGTTTTTCCTAAACAAAACGTTGTAAGTCGAAAAGCTTTCATGTTGCGTGTATGTCTAAGTGTGTAGCCTCAAAAGAGAAGGCACAGGACAGTTTTCTCTCGAAAGGATATGTAAGAATACCACTTCATAAGGAAATACAGTTTTGCAGAGTAAAGACATATACGTACGCATTGGAAACTCTTTACGAGAAGAAATAACGCATAGTACAAAATTAGCTTGTATCTCCAAAACTACACGTTGTATCTCGAAAAGAATTGTTGTGGCGTGTACGTCTTAACATATAGCATCTAAAGAGAACCAAAAGGAGAATTTTCTTTCGTCAAAATTTTTCAGAAAATCACGTTTTAAGGAAATCCCGCATCGTGCGAAATTATCTTGTTTTTCCTAAACAACACGTTGTAAGTCGAAAAGCTTTCATGTTGCGTGTATGTCTAAGTGTGTAGCCTCAAAAGAGAAGGCACAGGACAGTTTTCTCTCGAAAGGATATGTAAGAATACCACTTCATAAGGAAATACAGTTTTGCAGAGTAAAGACATATACGTACGCATTGGAAACTCTTTACGAGAAGAAATAACGCATAGTACAAAATTAGCTTGTATCTCCAAAACTACACGTTGTATCTCGAAAAGAATTGTTGTGGCGTGTACGTCTTAACATATAGCATCTAAAGAGAACCAAAAGGAGAATTTTCTTTCGTCAAAATTTTTCAGAAAATCACGTTTTAAGGAAATCCCGCATCGTGCGAAATTATCTTGTTTTTCCTAAACAACACGTTGTAAGTCGAAAAGCTTTCATGTTGCGTGTATGTCTAAGTGTGTAGCCTCAAAAGAGAAGGCACAGGACAGTTTTCTCTCGAAAGGATATGTAAGAATACCACTTCATAAGGAAATACAGTTTTGCAGAGTAAAGACATATACGTACGCATTGGAAACTCTTTACGAGAAGAAATAACGCATAGTACAAAATTAGCTTGTATCTCCAAAACTAAACGTTGTATCTCGAAAAGAATTGTTGTGGCGTGTACGTCTTAACATGTAGCATCTAAAGAGAACCAAAAGGAGAATTTTCTTTCGTCAAAATTTTTCAGAAAATCACGTTTTAAGGAAATCCCGCATCGTGCGAAATTATCTTGTTTTTCCTAAACAACACGTTGTAAGTCGAAAAGCTTTCATGTTGCGTGTATGTCTAAGTGTGTAGCCTCAAAAGAGAAGGCACAGGACAGTTTTCTCTCGAAAGGATATGTAAGAATACCACTTCATAAGGAAATACAGTTTTGCAGAGTAAAGACATATACGTACGCATTGGAAACTCTTTACGAGAAGAAATAACGCATCGTACAAAATTAGCTTGTATCTCCAAAACTACACGTTGTATCTCGAAAAGAATTGTTGTGGCGTGTACGTCTTAACATGTAGCATCTAAAGAGAACCAAAAGGAGAATTTTCTTTCGTCAAAATTTTTCAGAAAATCACGTTTTAAGGAAATCCCGCATCGTGCGAAATTATCTTGTTTTTCCTAAACAACACGTTGTAAGTCGAAAAGCTTTCATGTTGCGTGTATGTCTAAGTGTGTAGCCTCAAAAGAGAAGGCACAGGACAGTTTTCTCTCGAAAGGATATGTAAGAATACCACTTCATAAGGAAATACAGTTTTGCAGAGTAAAGACATATACGTACGCATTGGAAACTCTTTACGAGAAGAAATAACGCATAGTACAAAATTAGCTTGTATCTCCAAAACTACACGTTGTATCTCGAAAAGAATTGTTGTGGCGTGTACGTCTTAACATATAGCATCTAAAGAGAACCAAAAGGAGAATTTTCTTTCGTCAAAATTTTTCAGAAAATCACGTTTTAAGGAAATCCCGCATCGTGCGAAATTATCTTGTTTTTCCTAAACAACACGTTGTAAGTCGAAAAGCTTTCATGTTGCGTGTATGTCTAAGTGTGTAGCCTCAAAAGAGAAGGCACAGGACAGTTTTCTCTCGAAAGGATATGTAAGAATACCACTTCATAAGGAAATACAGTTTTGCAGAGTAAAGACATATACGTACGCATTGGAAACTCTTTACGAGAAGAAATAACGCATAGTACAAAATTAGCTTGTATCTCCAAAACTACACGTTGTATCTCGAAAAGAATTGTTGTGGCGTGTACGTCTTAACATGTAGCATCTAAAGAGAACCAAAAGGAGAATTTTCTTTCGTCAAAATTTTTCAGAAAATCACGTTTTAAGGAAATCCCGCATCGTGCGAAATTATCTTGTTTTTCCTAAACAACACGTTGTAAGTCGAAAAGCTTTCATGTTGCGTGTATGTCTAAGTGTGTAGCCTCAAAAGAGAAGGCACAGGACAGTTTTCTCTCGAAAGGATATGTAAGAATACCACTTCATAAGGAAATACAGTTTTGCAGAGTAAAGACATATACGTACGCATTGGAAACTCTTTACGAGAAGAAATAACGCATAGTACAAAATTAGCTTGTATCTCCAAAACTACACGTTGTATCTCGAAAAGAATTGTTGTGGCGTGTACGTCTTAACATGTAGCATCTAAAGAGAACCAAAAGGAGAATTTTCTTTCGTCAAAATTTTTCAGAAAATCACGTTTTAAGGAAATCCCGCATCGTGCGAAATTATCTTGTTTTTCCTAAACAACACGTTGTAAGTCGAAAAGCTTTCATGTTGCGTGTTTGTCTAAGTGTGTAGCCTCAAAAGAGAAGGCACAGGACAGTTTTCTCTCGAAAGGATATGTAAGAATACCACTTCATAAGGAAATACAGTTTTGCAGAGTAAAGACATATACGTACGCATTGGAAACTCTTTACGAGAAGAAATAACGCATCGTACAAAATTAGCTTGTATCTCCAAAACTACACGTTGTATCTCGAAAAGAATTGTTGTGGCGTGTACGTCTTAACATGTAGCATCTAAAGAGAACCAAAAGGAGAATTTTCTTTCGTCAAAATTTTTCAGAAAATCACGTTTTAAGGAAATCCCGCATCGTGCGAAATTATCTTGTTTTTCCTAAACAACACGTTGTAAGTCGAAAAGCTTTCATGTTGCGTGTATGTCTAAGTGTGTAGCCTCAAAAGAGAAGGCACAGGACAGTTTTCTCTCGAAAGGATATGTAAGAATACCACTTCATAAGGAAATACAGTTTTGCAGAGTAAAGACATATACGTACGCATTGGAAACTCTTTACGAGAAGAAATAACGCATAGTACAAAATTAGCTTGTATCTCCAAAACTACACGTTGTATCTCGAAAAGAATTGTTGTGGCGTGTACGTCTTAACATATAGCATCTAAAGAGAACCAAAAGGAGAATTTTCTTTCGTCAAAATTTTTCAGAAAATCACGTTTTAAGGAAATCCCGCATCGTGCGAAATTATCTTGTTTTTCCTAAACAACACGTTGTAAGTCGAAAAGCTTTCATGTTGCGTGTATGTCTAAGTGTGTAGCCTCAAAAGAGAAGGCACAGGACAGTTTTCTCTCGAAAGGATATGTAAGAATACCACTTCATAAGGAAATACAGTTTTGCAGAGTAAAGACATATACGTACGCATTGGAAACTCTTTACGAGAAGAAATAACGCATAGTACAAAATTAGCTTGTATCTCCAAAACTACACGTTGTATCTCGAAAAGAATTGTTGTGGCGTGTACGTCTTAACATATAGCATCTAAAGAGAACCAAAAGGAGAATTTTCTTTCGTCAAAATTTTTCAGAAAATCACGTTTTAAGGAAATCCCGCATCGTGCGAAATTATCTTGTTTTTCCTAAACAACACGTTGTAAGTCGAAAAGCTTTCATGTTGCGTGTATGTCTAAGTGTGTAGCCTCAAAAGAGAAGGCACAGGACAGTTTTCTCTCGAAAGGATATGTAAGAATACCACTTCATAAGGAAATACAGTTTTGCAGAGTAAAGACATATACGTACGCATTGGAAACTCTTTACGAGAAGAAATAACGCATAGTACAAAATTAGCTTGTATCTCCAAAACTACACGTTGTATCTCGAAAAGAATTGTTGTGGCGTGTACGTCTTAACATATAGCATCTAAAGAGAACCAAAAGGAGAATTTTCTTTCGTCAAAATTTTTCAGAAAATCACGTTTTAAGGAAATCCCGCATCGTGCGAAATTATCTTGTTTTTCCTAAACAACACGTTGTAAGTCGAAAAGCTTTCATGTTGCGTGTATGTCTAAGTGTGTAGCCTCAAAAGAGAAGGCACAGGACAGTTTTCTCTCGAAAGGATATGTAAGAATACCACTTCATAAGGAAATACAGTTTTGCAGAGTAAAGACATATACGTACGCATTGGAAACTCTTTACGAGAAGAAATAACGCATAGTACAAAATTAGCTTGTATCTCCAAAACTAAACGTTGTATCTCGAAAAGAATTGTTGTGGCGTGTACGTCTTAACATGTAGCATCTAAAGAGAACCAAAAGGAGAATTTTCTTTCGTCAAAATTTTTCAGAAAATCACGTTTTAAGGAAATCCCGCATCGTGCGAAATTATCTTGTTTTTCCTAAACAACACGTTGTAAGTCGAAAAGCTTTCATGTTGCGTGTATGTCTAAGTGTGTAGCCTCAAAAGAGAAGGCACAGGACAGTTTTCTCTCGAAAGGATATGTAAGAATACCACTTCATAAGGAAATACAGTTTTGCAGAGTAAAGACATATACGTACGCATTGGAAACTCTTTACGAGAAGAAATAACGCATCGTACAAAATTAGCTTGTATCTCCAAAACTACACGTTGTATCTCGAAAAGAATTGTTGTGGCGTGTACGTCTTAACATGTAGCATCTAAAGAGAACCAAAAGGAGAATTTTCTTTCGTCAAAATTTTTCAGAAAATCACGTTTTAAGGAAATCCCGCATCGTGCGAAATTATCTTGTTTTTCCTAAACAACACGTTGTAAGTCGAAAAGCTTTCATGTTGCGTGTATGTCTAAGTGTGTAGCCTCAAAAGAGAAGGCACAGGACAGTTTTCTCTCGAAAGGATATGTAAGAATACCACTTCATAAGGAAATACAGTTTTGCAGAGTAAAGACATATACGTACGCATTGGAAACTCTTTACGAGAAGAAATAACGCATAGTACAAAATTAGCTTGTATCTCCAAAACTACACGTTGTATCTCGAAAAGAATTGTTGTGGCGTGTACGTCTTAACATATAGCATCTAAAGAGAACCAAAAGGAGAATTTTCTTTCGTCAAAATTTTTCAGAAAATCACGTTTTAAGGAAATCCCGCATCGTGCGAAATTATCTTGTTTTTCCTAAACAACACGTTGTAAGTCGAAAAGCTTTCATGTTGCGTGTATGTCTAAGTGTGTAGCCTCAAAAGAGAAGGCACAGGACAGTTTTCTCTCGAAAGGATATGTAAGAATACCACTTCATAAGGAAATACAGTTTTGCAGAGTAAAGACATATACGTACGCATTGGAAACTCTTTACGAGAAGAAATAACGCATAGTACAAAATTAGCTTGTATCTCCAAAACTACACGTTGTATCTCGAAAAGAATTGTTGTGGCGTGTACGTCTTAACATGTAGCATCTAAAGAGAACCAAAAGGAGAATTTTCTTTCGTCAAAATTTTTCAGAAAATCACGTTTTAAGGAAATCCCGCATCGTGCGAAATTATCTTGTTTTTCCTAAACAACACGTTGTAAGTCGAAAAGCTTTCATGTTGCGTGTATGTCTAAGTGTGTAGCCTCAAAAGAGAAGGCACAGGACAGTTTTCTCTCGAAAGGATATGTAAGAATACCACTTCATAAGGAAATACAGTTTTGCAGAGTAAAGACATATACGTACGCATTGGAAACTCTTTACGAGAAGAAATAACGCATAGTACAAAATTAGCTTGTATCTCCAAAACTACACGTTGTATCTCGAAAAGAATTGTTGTGGCGTGTACGTCTTAACATGTAGCATCTAAAGAGAACCAAAAGGAGAATTTTCTTTCGTCAAAATTTTTCAGAAAATCACGTTTTAAGGAAATCCCGCATCGTGCGAAATTATCTTGTTTTTCCTAAACAACACGTTGTAAGTCGAAAAGCTTTCATGTTGCGTGTTTGTCTAAGTGTGTAGCCTCAAAAGAGAAGGCACAGGACAGTTTTCTCTCGAAAGGATATGTAAGAATACCACTTCATAAGGAAATACAGTTTTGCAGAGTAAAGACATATACGTACGCATTGGAAACTCTTTACGAGAAGAAATAACGCATCGTACAAAATTAGCTTGTATCTCCAAAACTACACGTTGTATCTCGAAAAGAATTGTTGTGGCGTGTACGTCTTAACATGTAGCATCTAAAGAGAACCAAAAGGAGAATTTTCTTTCGTCAAAATTTTTCAGAAAATCACGTTTTAAGGAAATCCCGCATCGTGCGAAATTATCTTGTTTTTCCTAAACAACACGTTGTAAGTCGAAAAGCTTTCATGTTGCGTGTATGTCTAAGTGTGTAGCCTCAAAAGAGAAGGCACAGGACAGTTTTCTCTCGAAAGGATATGTAAGAATACCACTTCATAAGGAAATACAGTTTTGCAGAGTAAAGACATATACGTACGCATTGGAAACTCTTTACGAGAAGAAATAACGCATAGTACAAAATTAGCTTGTATCTCCAAAACTACACGTTGTATCTCGAAAAGAATTGTTGTGGCGTGTACGTCTTAACATGTAGCATCTAAAGAGAACCAAAAGGAGAATTTTCTTTCGTCAAAATTTTTCAGAAAATCACGTTTTAAGGAAATCCCGCATCGTGCGAAATTATCTTGTTTTTCCTAAACAACACGTTGTAAGTCGAAAAGCTTTCATGTTGCGTGTATGTCTAAGTGTGTAGCCTCAAAAGAGAAGGCACAGGACAGTTTTCTCTCGAAAGGATATGTAAGAATACCACTTCATAAGGAAATACAGTTTTGCAGAGTAAAGACATATACGTACGCATTGGAAACTCTTTACGAGAAGAAATAACGCATCGTAGAAAATTAGCTTGTATCTCCAAAACTACACGTTGTATCTCGAAAAGAATTGTTGTGGCGTGTACGTCTTAACATGTAGCATCTAAAGAGAACCAAAAGGAGAATTTTCTTTCGTCAAAATTTTTCAGAAAATCACGTTTTAAGGAAATCCCGCATCGTGCGAAATTATCTTGTTTTCCTAAACAACACGTTGTAAGTCGAAAAGCTTTCATGTTGCGTGTATGTCTAAGTGTGTAGCCTCAAAAGAGAAGGCACAGGACAGTTTTCTCTCGAAAGGATATGTAAGAATACCACTTCATAAGGAAATACAGTTTTGCAGAGTAAAGACATATACGTACGCATTGGAAACTCTTTACGAGAAGAAATAACGCATAGTACAAAATTAGCTTGTATCTCCAAAACTACACGTTGTATCTCGAAAAGAATTGTTGTGGCGTGTACGTCTTAACATGTAGCATCTAAAGAGAACCAAAAGGAGAATTTTCTTTCGTCAAAATTTTTCAGAAAATCACGTTTTAAGGAAATCCCGCATCATGCGAAATTATCTTGTTTTTCCTAAACAACACGTTGTAAGTCGAAAAGCTTTCATGTTGCGTGTATGTCTAAGTGTGTAGCCTCAAAAGAGAAGGCACAGGACAGTTTTCTCTCGAAAGGATATGTAAGAATACCACTTCATAAGGAAATACAGTTTTGCAGAGTAAAGACATATACGTACGCATTGGAAACTCTTTACGAGAAGAAATAACGCATAGTACAAAGTTAGCTTGTATCTCCAAAACTACACGTTGTATCTCGAAAAGAATTGTTGTGGCGTGTACGTCTTAACATGTAGCATCTAAAGAGAACCAAAAGGAGAATTTTCTTTCGTCAAAATTTTTCAGAAAATCACGTTTTAAGGAAATCCCGCATCGCATCGTGCGAAATTATCTTGTTTTTCCTAAACAACACGTTGTAAGTCGAAAAGCTTTCATGTTGCGTGTATGTCTACGTGTGTAGCCTCAAAAGAGAAGGCACAGGACAGTTTTCTCTCGAAAGGATATGTAAGAATACCACTTCATAAGGAAATACAGTTTTGCAGAGTAAAGACATATACGTACGCATTGGAAACTCTTTACGAGAAGAAATAACGCATAGTACAAAATTAGCTTGTATCTCCAAAACTACACGTTGTATCTCGAAAAGAATTGTTGTGGCGTGTACGTCTTAACATGTAGCATCTAAAGAGAACCAAAAGGAGAATTTTCTTTCGTCAAAATTTTTCAGAAAATCACGTTTTAAGGAAATCCCGCATCGCATCGTGCGAAATTATCTTGTTTTTCCTAAACAACACGTTGTAAGTCGAAAAGCTTTCATGTTGCGTGTATGTCTAAGTGTGTAGCCTCAAAAGAGAAGGCACAGGACAGTTTTCTCTCGAAAGGATATGTAAGAATACCACTTCATAAGGAAATACAGTTTTGCAGAGTAAAGACATATACGTACGCATTGGAAACTCTTTACGAGAAGAAATAACGCATCGTACAAAATTAGCTTGTATCTCCAAAACTACACGTTGTATCTCGAAAAGAATTGTTGTGGCGTGTACGTCTTAACATGTAGCATCTAAAGAGAACCAAAAGGAGAATTTTCTTTCGTCAAAATTTTTCAGAAAATCACGTTTTAAGGAAATCCCGCATCGTGCGAAATTATCTTGTTTTTCCTAAACAACACGTTGTAAGTCGAAAAGCTTTCATGTTGCGTGTATGTCTAAGTGTCTAGCCTCAAAAGAGAAGGCACAGGACAGTTTTCTCTCGAAAGGATATGTAAGAATACCACTTCATAAGGAAATACAGTTTTGCAGAGTAAAGACATATACGTACGCATTGGAAACTCTTTACGAGAAGAAATAACGCATCGTACAAAATTAGCTTGTATCTCCAAAACTACACGTTGTATCTCGAAAAGAATTGTTGTGGCGTGTACGTCTTAACATGTAGCATCTAAAGAGAACCAAAAGGAGAATTTTCTTTCGTCAAAATTTTTCAGAAAATCACGTTTTAAGGAAATCCCGCATCGCATCGTGCGAAATTATCTTGTTTTTCCTAAACAACACGTTGTAAGTCGAAAAGCTTTCATGTTGCGTGTATGTCTAAGTGTGTAGCCTCAAAAGAGAAGGCACAGGACAGTTTTCTCTCGAAAGGATATGTAAGAATACCACTTCATAAGGAAATACAGTTTTGCAGAGTAAAGACATATACGTACGCATTGGAAACTCTTTACGAGAAGAAATAACGCATCGTACAAAATTAGCTTGTATCTCCAAAACTACACGTTGTATCTCGAAAAGAATTGTTGTGGCGTGTACGTCTTAACATGTAGCATCTAAAGAGAACCAAAAGGAGAATTTTCTTTCGTCAAAATTTTTCAGAAAATCACGTTTTAAGGAAATCCCGCATCGTGCGAAATTATCTTGTTTTTCCTAAACAACACGTTGTAAGTCGAAAAGCTTTCATGTTGCGTGTATGTCTAAGTGTGTAGCCTCAAAAGAGAAGGCACAGGACAGTTTTCTCTCGAAAGGATATGTAAGAATACCACTTCATAAGGAAATACAGTTTTGCAGAGTAAAGACATATACGTACGCATTGGAAACTCTTTACGAGAAGAAATAACGCATCGTACAAAATTAGCTTGTATCTCCAAAACTACACGTTGTATCTCGAAAAGAATTGTTGTGGCGTGTACGTCTTAACATGTAGCATCTAAAGAGAACCAAAAGGAGAATTTTCTTTCGTCAAAATTTTTCAGAAAATCACGTTTTAAGGAAATCCCGCATCGTGCGAAATTATCTTGTTTTTCCTAAACAACACGTTGTAAGTCGAAAAGCTTTCATGTTGCGTGTATGTCTAAGTGTGTAGCCTCAAAAGAGAAGGCACAGGACAGTTTTCTCTCGAAAGGATATGTAAGAATACCACTTCATAAGGAAATACAGTTTTGCAGAGTAAAGACATATACGTACGCATTGGAAACTCTTTACGAGAAGAAATAACGCATCGTACAAAATTAGCTTGTATCTCCAAAACTACACGTTGTATCTCAAAAAGAATTGTTGTGGCGTGTACGTCTTAACATGTAGCATCTAAAGAGAACCAAAAGGAGAATTTTCTTTCGTCAAAATTTTTCAGAAAATCACGTTTTAAGGAAATCCCGCATCGCAGCGTGCGAAATTATCTTGTTTTTCCTAAACAACACGTTGTAAGTCGAAAAGCTTTCATGTTGCGTGTATGTCTAAGTGTGTAGCCTCAAAAGAGAAGGCACAGGACAGTTTTCTCTCGAAAGGATATGTAAGAATACCACTTCATAAGGAAATACAGTTTTGCAGAGTAAAGACATATACGTACGCATTGGAAACTCTTTACGAGAAGAAATAACGCATCGTACAAAATTAGCTTGTATCTCCAAAACTACACGTTGTATCTCGAAAAGAATTGTTGTGGCGTGTACGTCTTAACATGTAGCATCTAAAGAGAACCAAAAGGAGAATTTTCTTTCGTCAAAATTTTTCAGAAAATCACGTTTTAAGGAAATCCCGCATCGTGCGAAATTATCTTGTTTTTCCTAAACAACACGTTGTAAGTCGAAAAGCTTTCATGTTGCGTGTATGTCTAAGTGTCTAGCCTCAAAAGAGAAGGCACAGGACAGTTTTCTCTCGAAAGGATATGTAAGAATACCACTTCATAAGGAAATACAGTTTTGCAGAGTAAAGACATATACGTACGCATTGGAAACTCTTTACGAGAAGAAATAACGCATAGTACAAAATTAGCTTGTATCTCCAAAACTACACGTTGTATCTCGAAAAGAATTGTTGTGGCGTGTACGTCTTAACATGTAGCATCTAAAGAGAACCAAAAGGAGAATTTTCTTTCGTCAAAATTTTTCAGAAAATCACGTTTTAAGGAAATCCCGCATCGCATCGTGCGAAATTATCTTGTTTTACCTAAACAACACGTTGTAAGTCGAAAAGCTTTCATGTTGCGTGTATGTCTAAGTGTGTAGCCTCAAAAGAGAAGGCACAGGACAGTTTTCTTTCGAAAGGATATGTAAGAAAACCACTTCATAAGGAAATACAGTTTTGCAGAGTAAAGACATATACGTACGCATTGGAAACTCTTTACGAGAAGAAATAACGCATCGTACAAAATTAGCTTGTATCTCCAAAACTACACGTTGTATCTCGAAAAGAATTGTTGTGGCGTGTACGTCTTAACATGTAGCATCTAAAGAGAACCAAAAGGAGAATTTTCTTTCGTCAAAATTTTTCAGAAAATCACGTTTTAAGGAAATCCCGCATCGTGCGAAATTATCTTGTTTTTCCTAAACAACACGTTGTAAGTCGAAAAGCTTTCATGTTGCGTGTATGTCTAAGTGTGTAGCCTCAAAAGAGAAGGCACAGGACAGTTTTCTCTCGAAAGGATATGTAAGAATACCACTTCATAAGGAAATACAGTTTTGCAGAGTAAAGACATATACGTACGCATTGGAAACTCTTTACGAGAAGAAATAACGCATAGTACAAAATTAGCTTGTATCTCCAAAACTACACGTTGTATCTCGAAAAGAATTGTTGTGGCGTGTACGTCTTAACATGTAGCATCTAAAGAGAACCAAAAGGAGAATTTTCTTTCGTCAAAATTTTTCAGAAAATCACGTTTTAAGGAAATCCCGCATCGTGCGAAATTATCTTGTTTTTCCTAAACAACACGTTGTAAGTCGAAAAGCTTTCATGTTGCGTGTATGTCTAAGTGTGTAGCCTCAAAAGAGAAGGCACAGGACAGTTTTCTCTCGAAAGGATATGTAAGAATACCACTTCATAAGGAAATACAGTTTTGCAGAGTAAAGACATATACGTACGCATTGGAAACTCTTTACGAGAAGAAATAACGCATAGTACAAAATTAGCTTGTATCTCCAAAACTACACGTTGTATCTCGAAAAGAATTGTTGTGGCGTGTACGTCTTAACATGTAGCATCTAAAGAGAACCAAAAGGAGAATTTTCTTTCGTCAAAATTTTTCAGAAAATCACGTTTTAAGGAAATCCCGCATCGTGCGAAATTATCTTGTTTTTCCTAAACAACACGTTGTAAGTCGAAAAGCTTTCATGTTGCGTGTATGTCTAAGTGTGTAGCCTCAAAAGAGAAGGCACAGGACAGTTTTCTCTCGAAAGGATATGTAAGAATACCACTTCATAAGGAAATACAGTTTTGCAGAGTAAAGACATATACGTACGCATTGGAAACTCTTTACGAGAAGAAATAACGCATCGTACAAAATTAGCTTGTATCTCCAAAACTACACGTTGTATCTCGAAAAGAATTGTTGTGGCGTGTACGTCTTAACATGTAGCATCTAAAGAGAACCAAAAGGAGAATTTTCTTTCGTCAAAATTTTTCAGAAAATCACGTTTTAAGGAAATCCCGCATCGTGCGAAATTATCTTGTTTTTCCTAAACAACACGTTGTAAGTCGAAAAGCTTTCATGTTGCGTGTATGTCTAAGTGTGTAGCCTCAAAAGAGAAGGCACAGGACAGTTTTCTCTCGAAAGGATATGTAAGAATACCACTTCATAAGGAAATACAGTTTTGCAGAGTAAAGACATATACGTACGCATTGGAAACTCTTTACGAGAAGAAATAACGCATAGTACAAAATTAGCTTGTATCTCCAAAACTACACGTTGTATCTCGAAAAGAATTGTTGTGGCGTGTACGTCTTAACATGTAGCATCTAAAGAGAACCAAAAGGAGAATTTTCTTTCGTCAAAATTTTTCAGAAAATCACGTTTTAAGGAAATCCCGCATCGTGCGAAATTATCTTGTTTTTCCTAAACAACACGTTGTAAGTCGAAAAGCTTTCATGTTGCGTGTATGTCTAAGTGTGTAGCCTCAAAAGAGAAGGCACAGGACAGTTTTCTCTCGAAAGGATATGTAAGAATACCACTTCATAAGGAAATACAGTTTTGCAGAGTAAAGACATATACGTACGCATTGGAAACTCTTTACGAGAAGAAATAACGCATCGTACAAAATTAGCTTGTATCTCCAAAACTACACGTTGTATCTCGAAAAGAATTGTTGTGGCGTGTACGTCTTAACATGTAGCATCTAAAGAGAACCAAAAGGAGAATTTTCTTTCGTCAAAATTTTTCAGAAAATCACGTTTTAAGGAAATCCCGCATCGTGCGAAATTATCTTGTTTTTCCTAAACAACACGTTGTAAGTCGAAAAGCTTTCATGTTGCGTGTATGTCTAAGTGTCTAGCCTCAAAAGAGAAGGCACAGGACAGTTTTCTCTCGAAAGGATATGTAAGAATACCACTTCATAAGGAAATACAGTTTTGCAGAGTAAAGACATATACGTACGCATTGGAAACTCTTTACGAGAAGAAATAACGCATCGTACAAAATTAGCTTGTATCTCCAAAACTACACGTTGTATCTCGAAAAGAATTGTTGTGGCGTGTACGTCTTAACATGTAGCATCTAAAGAGAACCAAAAGGAGAATTTTCTTTCGTCAAAATTTTTCAGAAAATCACGTTTTAAGGAAATCCCGCATCGTGCGAAATTATCTTGTTTTTCCTAAACAACACGTTGTAAGGCGAAAAGCTTTCATGTTGCGTGTATGTCTAAGTGTCTAGCCTCAAAAGAGAAGGCACAGGACAGTTTTCTCTCGAAAGGATATGTAAGAATACCACTTCATAAGGAAATACAGTTTTGCAGAGTAAAGACATATACGTACGCATTGGAAACTCTTTACGAGAAGAAATAACGCATCGTTCAAAATTAGCTTGTATCTCCAAAACTACACGTTGTATCTCGAAAAGAATTGTTGTGGCGTGTACGTCTTAACATGTAGCATCTAAAGAGAACCAAAAGGAGAATTTTCTTTCGTCAAAATTTTTCAGAAAATCACGTTTTAAGGAAATCCCGCATCGCATCGTGCGAAATTATCTTGTTTTTCCTAAACAACACGTTGTAAGTCGAAAAGCTTTCATGTTGCGTGTATGTCTAAGTGTGTAGCCTCAAAAGAGAAGGCACAGGACAGTTTTCTCTCGAAAGGATATGTAAGAATACCACTTCATAAGGAAATACAGTTTTGCAGAGTAAAGACATATACGTACGCATTGGAAACTCTTTACGAGAAGAAATAACGCATCGTACAAAATTAGCTTGTATCTCCAAAACTACACGTTGTATCTCGAAAAGAATTGTTGTGGCGTGTACGTCTTAACATGTAGCATCTAAAGAGAACCAAAAGGAGAATTTTCTTTCGTCAAAATTTTTCAGAAAATCACGTTTTAAGGAAATCCCGCATCGTGCGAAATTATCTTGTTTTTCCTAAACAACACGTTGTAAGTCGAAAAGCTTTCATGTTGCGTGTATGTCTAAGTGTGTAGCCTCAAAAGAGAAGGCACAGGACAGTTTTCTCTCGAAAGGATATGTAAGAATACCACTTCATAAGGAAATACAGTTTTGCAGAGTAAAGACATATACGTACGCATTGGAAACTCTTTACGAGAAGAAATAACGCATCGTACAAAATTAGCTTGTATCTCCAAAACTACACGTTGTATCTCGAAAAGAATTGTTGTGGCGTGTACGTCTTAACATGTAGCATCTAAAGAGAACCAAAAGGAGAATTTTCTTTCGTCAAAATTTTTCAGAAAATCACGTTTTAAGGAAATCCCGCATCGTGCGAAATTATCTTGTTTTTCCTAAACAACACGTTGTAAGTCGAAAAGCTTTCATGTTGCGTGTATGTCTAAGTGTGTAGCCTCAAAAGAGAAGGCACAGGACAGTTTTCTCTCGAAAGGATATGTAAGAATACCACTTCATAAGGAAATACAGTTTTGCAGAGTAAAGACATATACGTACGCATTGGAAACTCTTTACGAGAAGAAATAACGCATCGTACAAAATTAGCTTGTATCTCCAAAACTACACGTTGTATCTCAAAAAGAATTGTTGTGGCGTGTACGTCTTAACATGTAGCATCTAAAGAGAACCAAAAGGAGAATTTTCTTTCGTCAAAATTTTTCAGAAAATCACGTTTTAAGGAAATCCCGCATCGCATCGTGCGAAATTATCTTGTTTTTCCTAAACAACACGTTGTAAGTCGAAAAGCTTTCATGTTGCGTGTATGTCTAAGTGTGTAGCCTCAAAAGAGAAGGCACAGGACAGTTTTCTCTCGAAAGGATATGTAAGAATACCACTTCATAAGGAAATACAGTTTTGCAGAGTAAAGACATATACGTACGCATTGGAAACTCTTTACGAGAAGAAATAACGCATCGTACAAAATTAGCTTGTATCTCCAAAACTACACGTTGTATCTCGAAAAGAATTGTTGTGGCGTGTACGTCTTAACATGTAGCATCTAAAGAGAACCAAAAGGAGAATTTTCTTTCGTCAAAATTTTTCAGAAAATCACGTTTTAAGGAAATCCCGCATCGTGCGAAATTATCTTGTTTTTCCTAAACAACACGTTGTAAGTCGAAAAGCTTTCATGTTGCGTGTATGTCTAAGTGTCTAGCCTCAAAAGAGAAGGCACAGGACAGTTTTCTCTCGAAAGGATATGTAAGAATACCACTTCATAAGGAAATACAGTTTTGCAGAGTAAAGACATATACGTACGCATTGGAAACTCTTTACGAGAAGAAATAACGCATAGTACAAAATTAGCTTGTATCTCCAAAACTACACGTTGTATCTCGAAAAGAATTGTTGTGGCGTGTACGTCTTAACATGTAGCATCTAAAGAGAACCAAAAGGAGAATTTTCTTTCGTCAAAATTTTTCAGAAAATCACGTTTTAAGGAAATCCCGCATCGCATCGTGCGAAATTATCTTGTTTTACCTAAACAACACGTTGTAAGTCGAAAAGCTTTCATGTTGCGTGTATGTCTAAGTGTGTAGCCTCAAAAGAGAAGGCACAGGACAGTTTTCTCTCGAAAGGATATGTAAGAAAACCACTTCATAAGGAAATACAGTTTTGCAGAGTAAAGACATATACGTACGCATTGGAAACTCTTTACGAGAAGAAATAACGCATCGTACAAAATTAGCTTGTATCTCCAAAACTACACGTTGTATCTCGAAAAGAATTGTTGTGGCGTGTACGTCTTAACATGTAGCATCTAAAGAGAACCAAAAGGAGAATTTTCTTTCGTCAAAATTTTTCAGAAAATCACGTTTTAAGGAAATCCCGCATCGTGCGAAATTATCTTGTTTTTCCTAAACAACACGTTGTAAGTCGAAAAGCTTTCATGTTGCGTGTATGTCTAAGTGTGTAGCCTCAAAAGAGAAGGCACAGGACAGTTTTCTCTCGAAAGGATATGTAAGAATACCACTTCATAAGGAAATACAGTTTTGCAGAGTAAAGACATATACGTACGCATTGGAAACTCTTTACGAGAAGAAATAACGCATCGTACAAAATTAGCTTGTATCTCCAAAACTACACGTTGTATCTCGAAAAGAATTGTTGTGGCGTGTACGTCTTAACATGTAGCATCTAAAGAGAACCAAAAGGAGAATTTTCTTTCGTCAAAATTTTTCAGAAAATCACGTTTTAAGGAAATCCCGCATCGTGCGAAATTATCTTGTTTTTCCTAAACAACACGTTGTAAGTCGAAAAGCTTTCATGTTGCGTGTATGTCTAAGTGTGTAGCCTCAAAAGAGAAGGCACAGGACAGTTTTCTCTCGAAAGGATATGTAAGAATACCACTTCATAAGGAAATACAGTTTTGCAGAGTAAAGACATATACGTACGCATTGGAAACTCTTTACGAGAAGAAATAACGCATCGTACAAAATTAGCTTGTATCTCCAAAACTACACGTTGTATCTCAAAAAGAATTGTTGTGGCGTGTACGTCTTAACATGTAGCATCTAAAGAGATCCAAAAGGAGAATTTTCTTTCGTCAAAATTTTTCAGAAAATCACGTTTTAAGGAAATCCCGCATCGCATCGTGCGAAATTATCTTGTTTTTCCTAAACAACACGTTGTAAGTCGAAAAGCTTTCATGTTGCGTGTATGTCTAAGTGTGTAGCCTCAAAAGAGAAGGCACAGGACAGTTTTCTCTCGAAAGGATATGTAAGAATACCACTTCATAAGGAAATACAGTTTTGCAGAGTAAAGACATATACGTACGCATTGGAAACTCTTTACGAGAAGAAATAACGCATCGTACAAAATTAGCTTGTATCTCCAAAACTACACGTTGTATCTCGAAAAGAATTGTTGTGGCGTGTACGTCTTAACATGTAGCATCTAAAGAGAACCAAAAGGAGAATTTTCTTTCGTCAAAATTTTTCAGAAAATCACGTTTTAAGGAAATCCCGCATCGTGCGAAATTATCTTGTTTTTCCTAAACAACACGTTGTAAGTCGAAAAGCTTTCATGTTGCGTGTATGTCTAAGTGTCTAGCCTCAAAAGAGAAGGCACAGGACAGTTTTCTCTCGAAAGGATATGTAAGAATACCACTTCATAAGGAAATACAGTTTTGCAGAGTAAAGACATATACGTACGCATTGGAAACTCTTTACGAGAAGAAATAACGCATCGTACAAAATTAGCTTGTATCTCCAAAACTACACGTTGTATCTCAAAAAGAATTGTTGTGGCGTGTACGTCTTAACATGTAGCATCTAAAGAGAACCAAAAGGAGAATTTTCTTTCGTCAAAATTTTTCAGAAAATCACGTTTTAAGGAAATCCCGCATCGCATCGTGCGAAATTATCTTGTTTTTCCTAAACAACACGTTGTAAGTCGAAAAGCTTTCATGTTGCGTGTATGTCTAAGTGTGTAGCCTCAAAAGAGAAGGCACAGGACAGTTTTCTCTCGAAAGGATATGTAAGAATACCACTTCATAAGGAAATACAGTTTTGCAGAGTAAAGACATATACGTACGCATTGGAAACTCTTTACGAGAAGAAATAACGCATCGTACAAAATTAGCTTGTATCTCCAAAACTACACGTTGTATCTCGAAAAGAATTGTTGTGGCGTGTACGTCTTAACATGTAGCATCTAAAGAGAACCAAAAGGAGAATTTTCTTTCGTCAAAATTTTTCAGAAAATCACGTTTTAAGGAAATCCCGCATCGTGCGAAATTATCTTGTTTTTCCTAAACAACACGTTGTAAGTCGAAAAGCTTTCATGTTGCGTGTATGTCTAAGTGTCTAGCCTCAAAAGAGAAGGCACAGGACAGTTTTCTCTCGAAAGGATATGTAAGAATACCACTTCATAAGGAAATACAGTTTTGCAGAGTAAAGACATATACGTACGCATTGGAAACTCTTTACGAGAAGAAATAACGCATAGTACAAAATTAGCTTGTATCTCCAAAACTACACGTTGTATCTCGAAAAGAATTGTTGTGGCGTGTACGTCTTAACATGTAGCATCTAAAGAGAACCAAAAGGAGAATTTTCTTTCGTCAAAATTTTTCAGAAAATCACGTTTTAAGGAAATCCCGCATCGCATCGTGCGAAATTATCTTGTTTTACCTAAACAACACGTTGTAAGTCGAAAAGCTTTCATGTTGCGTGTATGTCTAAGTGTGTAGCCTCAAAAGAGAAGGCACAGGACAGTTTTCTCTCGAAAGGATATGTAAGAAAACCACTTCATAAGGAAATACAGTTTTGCAGAGTAAAGACATATACGTACGCATTGGAAACTCTTTACGAGAAGAAATAACGCATCGTACAAAATTAGCTTGTATCTCCAAAACTACACGTTGTATCTCGAAAAGAATTGTTGTGGCGTGTACGTCTTAACATGTAGCATCTAAAGAGAACCAAAAGGAGAATTTTCTTTCGTCAAAATTTTTCAGAAAATCACGTTTTAAGGAAATCCCGCATCGTGCGAAATTATCTTGTTTTTCCTAAACAACACGTTGTAAGTCGAAAAGCTTTCATGTTGCGTGTATGTCTAAGTGTGTAGCCTCAAAAGAGAAGGCACAGGACAGTTTTCTCTCGAAAGGATATGTAAGAATACCACTTCATAAGGAAATACAGTTTTGCAGAGTAAAGACATATACGTACGCATTGGAAACTCTTTACGAGAAGAAATAACGCATCGTACAAAATTAGCTTGTATCTCCAAAACTACACGTTGTATCTCGAAAAGAATTGTTGTGGCGTGTACGTCTTAACATGTAGCATCTAAAGAGAACCAAAAGGAGAATTTTCTTTCGTCAAAATTTTTCAGAAAATCACGTTTTAAGGAAATCCCGCATCGTGCGAAATTATCTTGTTTTTCCTAAACAACACGTTGTAAGTCGAAAAGCTTTCATGTTGCGTGTATGTCTAAGTGTGTAGCCTCAAAAGAGAAGGCACAGGACAGTTTTCTCTCGAAAGGATATGTAAGAATACCACTTCATAAGGAAATACAGTTTTGCAGAGTAAAGACATATACGTACGCATTGGAAACTCTTTACGAGAAGAAATAACGCATCGTACAAAATTAGCTTGTATCTCCAAAACTACACGTTGTATCTCAAAAAGAATTGTTGTGGCGTGTACGTCTTAACATGTAGCATCTAAAGAGATCCAAAAGGAGAATTTTCTTTCGTCAAAATTTTTCAGAAAATCACGTTTTAAGGAAATCCCGCATCGCATCGTGCGAAATTATCTTGTTTTTCCTAAACAACACGTTGTAAGTCGAAAAGCTTTCATGTTGCGTGTATGTCTAAGTGTGTAGCCTCAAAAGAGAAGGCACAGGACAGTTTTCTCTCGAAAGGATATGTAAGAATACCACTTCATAAGGAAATACAGTTTTGCAGAGTAAAGACATATACGTACGCATTGGAAACTCTTTACGAGAAGAAATAACGCATCGTACAAAATTAGCTTGTATCTCCAAAACTACACGTTGTATCTCGAAAAGAATTGTTGTGGCGTGTACGTCTTAACATGTAGCATCTAAAGAGAACCAAAAGGAGAATTTTCTTTCGTCAAAATTTTTCAGAAAATCACGTTTTAAGGAAATCCCGCATCGTGCGAAATTATCTTGTTTTTCCTAAACAACACGTTGTAAGTCGAAAAGCTTTCATGTTGCGTGTATGTCTAAGTGTCTAGCCTCAAAAGAGAAGGCACAGGACAGTTTTCTCTCGAAAGGATATGTAAGAATACCACTTCATAAGGAAATACAGTTTTGCAGAGTAAAGACATATACGTACGCATTGGAAACTCTTTACGAGAAGAAATAACGCATAGTACAAAATTAGCTTGTATCTCCAAAACTACACGTTGTATCTCGAAAAGAATTGTTGTGGCGTGTACGTCTTAACATGTAGCATCTAAAGAGAACCAAAAGGAGAATTTTCTTTCGTCAAAATTTTTCAGAAAATCACGTTTTAAGGAAATCCCGCATCGTGCGAAATTATCTTGTTTTTCCTAAACAACACGTTGTAAGTCGAAAAGCTTTCATGTTGCGTGTATGTCTAAGTGTGTAGCCTCAAAAGAGAAGGCACAGGACAGTTTTCTCTCGAAAGGATATGTAAGAATACCACTTCATAAGGAAATACAGTTTTGCAGAGTAAAGACATATACGTACGCATTGGAAACTCTTTACGAGAAGAAATAACGCATCGTACAAAATTAGCTTGTATCTCCAAAACTACACGTTGTATCTCAAAAAGAATTGTTGTGGCGTGTACGTCTTAACATGTAGCATCTAAAGAGATCCAAAAGGAGAATTTTCTTTCGTCAAAATTTTTCAGAAAATCACGTTTTAAGGAAATCCCGCATCGCATCGTGCGAAATTATCTTGTTTTTCCTAAACAACACGTTGTAAGTCGAAAAGCTTTCATGTTGCGTGTATGTCTAAGTGTGTAGCCTCAAAAGAGAAGGCACAGGACAGTTTTCTCTCGAAAGGATATGTAAGAATACCACTTCATAAGGAAATACAGTTTTGCAGAGTAAAGACATATACGTACGCATTGGAAACTCTTTACGAGAAGAAATAACGCATCGTACAAAATTAGCTTGTATCTCCAAAACTACACGTTGTATCTCGAAAAGAATTGTTGTGGCGTGTACGTCTTAACATGTAGCATCTAAAGAGAACCAAAAGGAGAATTTTCTTTCGTCAAAATTTTTCAGAAAATCACGTTTTAAGGAAATCCCGCATCGTGCGAAATTATCTTGTTTTTCCTAAACAACACGTTGTAAGTCGAAAAGCTTTCATGTTGCGTGTATGTCTAAGTGTCTAGCCTCAAAAGAGAAGGCACAGGACAGTTTTCTCTCGAAAGGATATGTAAGAATACCACTTCATAAGGAAATACAGTTTTGCAGAGTAAAGACATATACGTACGCATTGGAAACTCTTTACGAGAAGAAATAACGCATAGTACAAAATTAGCTTGTATCTCCAAAACTACACGTTGTATCTCGAAAAGAATTGTTGTGGCGTGTACGTCTTAACATGTAGCATCTAAAGAGAACCAAAAGGAGAATTTTCTTTCGTCAAAATTTTTCAGAAAATCACGTTTTAAGGAAATCCCGCATCGTGCGAAATTATCTTGTTTTTCCTAAACAACACGTTGTAAGTCGAAAAGCTTTCATGTTGCGTGTATGTCTAAGTGTGTAGCCTCAAAAGAGAAGGCACAGGACAGTTTTCTCTCGAAAGGATATGTAAGAATACCACTTCATAAGGAAATACAGTTTTGCAGAGTAAAGACATATACGTACGCATTGGAAACTCTTTACGAGAAGAAATAACGCATCGTACAAAATTAGCTTGTATCTCCAAAACTACACGTTGTATCTCAAAAAGAATTGTTGTGGCGTGTACGTCTTAACATGTAGCATTTAAAGAGATCCAAAAGGAGAATTTTCTTTCGTCAAAATTTTTCAGAAAATCACGTTTTAAGGAAATCCCGCATCGCATCGTGCGAAATTATCTTGTTTTTCCTAAACAACACGTTGTAAGTCGAAAAGCTTTCATGTTGCGTGTATGTCTAAGTGTGTAGCCTCAAAAGAGAAGGCACAGGACAGTTTTCTCTCGAAAGGATATGTAAGAATACCACTTCATAAGGAAATACAGTTTTGCAGAGTAAAGACATATACGTACGCATTGGAAACTCTTTACGAGAAGAAATAACGCATCGTACAAAATTAGCTTGTATCTCCAAAACTACACGTTGTATCTCGAAAAGAATTGTTGTGGCGTGTACGTCTTAACATGTAGCATCTAAAGAGAACCAAAAGGAGAATTTTCTTTCGTCAAAATTTTTCAGAAAATCACGTTTTAAGGAAATCCCGCATCGTGCGAAATTATCTTGTTTTTCCTAAACAACACGTTGTAAGTCGAAAAGCTTTCATGTTGCGTGTATGTCTAAGTGTCTAGCCTCAAAAGAGAAGGCACAGGACAGTTTTCTCTCGAAAGGATATGTAAGAATACCACTTCATAAGGAAATACAGTTTTGCAGAGTAAAGACATATACGTACGCATTGGAAACTCTTTACGAGAAGAAATAACGCATAGTACAAAATTAGCTTGTATCTCCAAAACTACACGTTGTATCTCGAAAAGAATTGTTGTGGCGTGTACGTCTTAACATGTAGCATCTAAAGAGAACCAAAAGGAGAATTTTCTTTCGTCAAAATTTTTCAGAAAATCACGTTTTAAGGAAATCCCGCATCGTGCGAAATTATCTTGTTTTTCCTAAACAACACGTTGTAAGTCGAAAAGCTTTCATGTTGCGTGTATGTCTAAGTGTGTAGCCTCAAAAGAGAAGGCACAGGACAGTTTTCTCTCGAAAGGATATGTAAGAATACCACTTCATAAGGAAATACAGTTTTGCAGAGTAAAGACATATACGTACGCATTGGAAACTCTTTACGAGAAGAAATAACGCATAGTACAAAATTAGCTTGTATCTCCAAAACTACACGTTGTATCTCGAAAAGAATTGTTGTGGCGTGTACGTCTTAACATGTAGCATCTAAAGAGAACCAAAAGGAGAATTTTCTTTCGTCAAAATTTTTCAGAAAATCACGTTTTAAGGAAATCCCGCATCGTGCGAAATTATCTTGTTTTTCCTAAACAACACTTTGTAAGTCGAAAAGCTTTCATGTTGCGTGTATGTCTAAGTGTGTAGCCTCAAAAGAGAAGGCACAGGACAGTTTTCTCTCGAAAGGATATGTAAGAATACCACTTCATAAGGAAATACAGTTTTGCAGAGTAAAGACATATACGTACGCATTGGAAACTCTTTACGAGAAGAAATAACGCATCGTACAAAATTAGCTTGTATCTCCAAAACTACACGTTGTATCTCGAAAAGAATTGTTGTGGCGTGTACGTCTTAACATGTAGCATCTAAAGAGAACCAAAAGGAGAATTTTCTTTCGTCAAAATTTTTCAGAAAATCACGTTTTAAGGAAATCCCGCATCGTGCGAAATTATCTTGTTTTTCCTAAACAACACGTTGTAAGTCGAAAAGCTTTCATGTTGCGTGTATGTCTAAGTGTGTAGCCTCAAAAGAGAAGGCACAGGACAGTTTTCTCTCGAAAGGATATGTAAGAATACCACTTCATAAGGAAATACAGTTTTGCAGAGTAAAGACATATACGTACGCATTGGAAACTCTTTACGAGAAGAAATAACGCATAGTACAAAATTAGCTTGTATCTCCAAAACTACACGTTGTATCTCGAAAAGAATTGTTGTGGCGTGTACGTCTTAACATGTAGCATCTAAAGAGAACCAAAAGGAGAATTTTCTTTCGTCAAAATTTTTCAGAAAATCACGTTTTAAGGAAATCCCGCATCGTGCGAAATTATCTTGTTTTTCCTAAACAACACGTTGTAAGTCGAAAAGCTTTCATGTTGCGTGTATGTCTAAGTGTGTAGCCTCAAAAGAGAAGGCACAGGACAGTTTTCTCTCGAAAGGATATGTAAGAATACCACTTCATAAGGAAATACAGTTTTGCAGAGTAAAGACATATACGTACGCATTGGAAACTCTTTACGAGAAGAAATAACGCATCGTACAAAATTAGCTTGTATCTCCAAAACTACACGTTGTATCTCGAAAAGAATTGTTGTGGCGTGTACGTCTTAACATGTAGCATCTAAAGAGAACCAAAAGGAGAATTTTCTTTCGTCAAAATTTTTCAGAAAATCACGTTTTAAGGAAATCCCGCATCGTGCGAAATTATCTTGTTTTTCCTAAACAACACGTTGTAAGTCGAAAAGCTTTCATGTTGCGTGTTTGTCTAAGTGTGTAGCCTCAAAAGAGAAGGCACAGGACAGTTTTCTCTCGAAAGGATATGTAAGAATACCACTTCATAAGGAAATACAGTTTTGCAGAGTAAAGACATATACGTACGCATTGGAAACTCTTTACGAGAAGAAATAACGCATCGTACAAAATTAGCTTGTATCTCCAAAACTACACGTTGTATCTCGAAAAGAATTGTTGTGGCGTGTACGTCTTAACATGTAGCATCTAAAGAGAACCAAAAGGAGAATTTTCTTTCGTCAAAATTTTTCAGAAAATCACGTTTTAAGGAAATCCCGCATCGTGCGAAATTATCTTGTTTTTCCTAAACAACACGTTGTAAGTCGAAAAGCTTTCATGTTGCGTGTATGTCTAAGTGTGTAGCCTCAAAAGAGAAGGCACAGGACAGTTTTCTCTCGAAAGGATATGTAAGAATACCACTTCATAAGGAAATACAGTTTTGCAGAGTAAAGACATATACGTACGCATTGGAAACTCTTTACGAGAAGAAATAACGCATAGTACAAAATTAGCTTGTATCTCCAAAACTACACGTTGTATCTCGAAAAGAATTGTTGTGGCGTGTACGTCTTAACATGTAGCATCTAAAGAGAACCAAAAGGAGAATTTTCTTTCGTCAAAATTTTTCAGAAAATCACGTTTTAAGGAAATCCCGCATCGTGCGAAATTATCTTGTTTTTCCTAAACAACACGTTGTAAGTCGAAAAGCTTTCATGTTGCGTGTATGTCTAAGTGTGTAGCCTCAAAAGAGAAGGCACAGGACAGTTTTCTCTCGAAAGGATATGTAAGAATACCACTTCATAAGGAAATACAGTTTTGCAGAGTAAAGACATATACGTACGCATTGGAAACTCTTTACGAGAAGAAATAACGCATAGTACAAAATTAACTTGTATCTCCAAAACTATACGTTGTATCTCGAAAAGAATTGTTGTGGCGTGTACGTCTTAACATGTAGCATCTAAAGAGAACCAAAAGGAGAATTTTCTTTCGTCAAAATTTTTCAGAAAATCACGTTTTAAGGAAATCCCGCATCGTGCGAAATTATCTTGTTTTTCCTAAACAACACGTTGTAAGTCGAAAAGCTTTCATGTTGCGTGTATGTCTAAGTGTGTAGCCTCAAAAGAGAAGGCACAGGACAGTTTTCTCTCGAAAGGATATGTAAGAATACCACTTCATAAGGAAATACAGTTTTGCAGAGTAAAGACATATACGTACGCATTGGAAACTCTTTACGAGAAGAAATAACGCATCGTACAAAATTAGCTTGTATCTCCAAAACTACACGTTGTATCTCGAAAAGAATTGTTGTGGCGTGTACGTCTTAACATGTAGCATCTAAAGAGAACCAAAAGGAGAATTTTCTTTCGTCAAAATTTTTCAGAAAATCACGTTTAAGGAAATCCCGCATCGTGCGAAATTATCTTGTTTTCCTAAACAACACGTTGTAAGTCGAAAAGCTTTCATGTTGCGTGTATGTCTAAGTGTGTAGCCTCAAAAGAGAAGGCACAGGACAGTTTTCTCTCGAAAGGATATGTAAGAATACCACTTCATAAGGAAATACAGTTTTGCAGAGTAAAGACATATACGTACGCATTGGAAACTCTTTACGAGAAGAAATAACGCATAGTACAAAATTAGCTTGTATCTCCAAAACTACACGTTGTATCTCGAAAAGAATTGTTGTGGCGTGTACGTCTTAACATGTAGCATCTAAAGAGAACCAAAAGGAGAATTTTCTTTCGTCAAAATTTTTCAGAAAATCACGTTTTAAGGAAATCCCGCATCGTGCGAAATTATCTTGTTTTTCCTAAACAACACGTTGTAAGTCGAAAAGCTTTCATGTTGCGTGTATGTCTAAGTGTGTAGCCTCAAAAGAGAAGGCACAGGACAGTTTTCTCTCGAAAGGATATGTAAGAATACCACTTCATAAGGAAATACAGTTTTGCAGAGTAAAGACATATACGTACGCATTGGAAACTCTTTACGAGAAGAAATAACGCATCGTACAAAATTAGCTTGTATCTCCAAAACTACACGTTGTATCTCGAAAAGAATTGTTGTGGCGTGTACGTCTTAACATGTAGCATCTAAAGAGAACCAAAAGGAGAATTTTCTTTCGTCAAAATTTTTCAGAAAATCACGTTTTAAGGAAATCCCGCATCGTGCGAAATTATCTTGTTTTTCCTAAACAACACGTTGTAAGTCGAAAAGCTTTCATGTTGCGTGTATGTCTAAGTGTGTAGCCTCAAAAGAGAAGGCACAGGACAGTTTTCTCTCGAAAGGATATGTAAGAATACCACTTCATAAGGAAATACAGTTTTGCAGAGTAAAGACATATACGTACGCATTGGAAACTCTTTACGAGAAGAAATAACGCATAGTACAAAATTAGCTTGTATCTCCAAAACTACACGTTGTATCTCGAAAAGAATTGTTGTGGCGTGTACGTCTTAACATGTAGCATCTAAAGAGAACCAAAAGGAGAATTTTCTTTCGTCAAAATTTTTCAGAAAATCACGTTTTAAGGAAATCCCGCATCGTGCGAAATTATCTTGTTTTTCCTAAACAACACGTTGTAAGTCGAAAAGCTTTCATGTTGCGTGTATGTCTAAGTGTGTAGCCTCAAAAGAGAAGGCACAGGACAGTTTTCTCTCGAAAGGATATGTAAGAATACCACTTCATAAGGAAATACAGTTTTGCAGAGTAAAGACATATACGTACGCATTGGAAACTCTTTACGAGAAGAAATAACGCATCGTACAAAATTAGCTTGTATCTCCAAAACTACACGTTGTATCTCGAAAAGAATTGTTGTGGCGTGTACGTCTTAACATGTAGCATCTAAAGAGAACCAAAAGGAGAATTTTCTTTCGTCAAAATTTTTCAGAAAATCACGTTTTAAGGAAATCCCGCATCGTGCGAAATTATCTTGTTTTTCCTAAACAACACGTTGTAAGTCGAAAAGCTTTCATGTTGCGTGTTTGTCTAAGTGTGTAGCCTCAAAAGAGAAGGCACAGGACAGTTTTCTCTCGAAAGGATATGTAAGAATACCACTTCATAAGGAAATACAGTTTTGCAGAGTAAAGACATATACGTACGCATTGGAAACTCTTTACGAGAAGAAATAACGCATCGTACAAAATTAGCTTGTATCTCCAAAACTACACGTTGTATCTCGAAAAGAATTGTTGTGGCGTGTACGTCTTAACATGTAGCATCTAAAGAGAACCAAAAGGAGAATTTTCTTTCGTCAAAATTTTTCAGAAAATCACGTTTTAAGGAAATCCCGCATCGTGCGAAATTATCTTGTTTTTCCTAAACAACACGTTGTAAGTCGAAAAGCTTTCATGTTGCGTGTATGTCTAAGTGTGTAGCCTCAAAAGAGAAGGCACAGGACAGTTTTCTCTCGAAAGGATATGTAAGAATACCACTTCATAAGGAAATACAGTTTTGCAGAGTAAAGACATATACGTACGCATTGGAAACTCTTTACGAGAAGAAATAACGCATAGTACAAAATTAGCTTGTATCTCCAAAACTACACGTTGTATCTCGAAAAGAATTGTTGTGGCGTGTACGTCTTAACATGTAGCATCTAAAGAGAACCAAAAGGAGAATTTTCTTTCGTCAAAATTTTTCAGAAAATCACGTTTTAAGGAAATCCCGCATCGTGCGAAATTATCTTGTTTTTCCTAAACAACACGTTGTAAGTCGAAAAGCTTTCATGTTGCGTGTATGTCTAAGTGTGTAGCCTCAAAAGAGAAGGCACAGGACAGTTTTCTCTCGAAAGGATATGTAAGAATACCACTTCATAAGGAAATACAGTTTTGCAGAGTAAAGACATATACGTACGCATTGGAAACTCTTTACGAGAAGAAATAACGCATAGTACAAAATTAACTTGTATCTCCAAAACTATACGTTGTATCTCGAAAAGAATTGTTGTGGCGTGTACGTCTTAACATGTAGCATCTAAAGAGAACCAAAAGGAGAATTTTCTTTCGTCAAAATTTTTCAGAAAATCACGTTTTAAGGAAATCCCGCATCGTGCGAAATTATCTTGTTTTTCCTAAACAACACGTTGTAAGTCGAAAAGCTTTCATGTTGCGTGTATGTCTAAGTGTGTAGCCTCAAAAGAGAAGGCACAGGACAGTTTTCTCTCGAAAGGATATGTAAGAATACCACTTCATAAGGAAATACAGTTTTGCAGAGTAAAGACATATACGTACGCATTGGAAACTCTTTACGAGAAGAAATAACGCATCGTACAAAATTAGCTTGTATCTCCAAAACTACACGTTGTATCTCGAAAAGAATTGTTGTGGCGTGTACGTCTTAACATGTAGCATCTAAAGAGAACCAAAAGGAGAATTTTCTTACGTCAAAATTTTTCAGAAAATCACGTTTAAGGAAATCCCGCATCGTGCGAAATTATCTTGTTTTTCCTAAACAACACGTTGTAAGTCGAAAAGCTTTCATGTTGCGTGTATGTCTAAGTGTGTAGCCTCAAAAGAGAAGGCACAGGACAGTTTTCTCTCGAAAGGATATGTAAGAATACCACTTCATAAGGAAATACAGTTTTGCAGAGTAAAGACATATACGTACGCATTGGAAACTCTTTACGAGAAGAAATAACGCATAGTACAAAATTAGCTTGTATCTCCAAAACTACACGTTGTATCTCGAAAAGAATTGTTGTGGCGTGTACGTCTTAACATGTAGCATCTAAAGAGAACCAAAAGGAGAATTTTCTTTCGTCAAAATTTTTCAGAAAATCACGTTTTAAGGAAATCCCGCATCGTGCGAAATTATCTTGTTTTTCCTAAACAACACGTTGTAAGTCGAAAAGCTTTCATGTTGCGTGTATGTCTAAGTGTGTAGCCTCAAAAGAGAAGGCACAGGACAGTTTTCTCTCGAAAGGATATGTAAGAATACCACTTCATAAGGAAATACAGTTTTGCAGACTAAAGACATATACGTACGCATTGGAAACTCTTTACGAGAAGAAATAACGCATCGTACAAAATTAGCTTGTATCTCCAAAACTACACGTTGTATCTCGAAAAGAATTGTTGTGGCGTGTACGTCTTAACATGTAGCATCTAAAGAGAACCAAAAGGAGAATTTTCTTTCGTCAAAATTTTTCAGAAAATCACGTTTTAAGGAAATCCCGCATCGTGCGAAATTATCTTGTTTTTCCTAAACAACACGTTGTAAGTCGAAAAGCTTTCATGTTGCGTGTATGTCTAAGTGTGTAGCCTCAAAAGAGAAGGCACAGGACAGTTTTCTCTCGAAAGGATATGTAAGAATACCACTTCATAAGGAAATACAGTTTTGCAGAGTAAAGACATATACGTACGCATTGGAAACTCTTTACGAGAAGAAATAACGCATCGTACAAAATTAGCTTGTATCTCCAAAACTACACGTTGTATCTCGAAAAGAATTGTTGTGGCGTGTACGTCTTAACATGTAGCATCTAAAGAGAACCAAAAGGAGAATTTTCTTTCGTCAAAATTTTTCAGAAAATCACGTTTTAAGGAAATCCCGCATCGTGCGAAATTATCTTGTTTTTCCTAAACAACACGTTGTAAGTCGAAAAGCTTTCATGTTGCGTGTATGTCTAAGTGTGTAGCCTCAAAAGAGAAGGCACAGGACAGTTTTCTCTCGAAAGGATATGTAAGAATACCACTTCATAAGGAAATACAGTTTTGCAGAGTAAAGACATATACGTACGCATTGGAAACTCTTTACGAGAAGAAATAACGCATCGTACAAAATTAGCTTGTATCTCCAAAACTACACGTTGTATCTCGAAAAGAATTGTTGTGGCGTGTACGTCTTAACATGTAGCATCTAAAGAGAACCAAAAGGAGAATTTTCTTTCGTCAAAATTTTTCAGAAAATCACGTTTTAAGGAAATCCCGCATCGCATCGTGCGAAATTATCTTGTTTTTCCTAAACAACACGTTGTAAGTCGAAAAGCTTTCATGTTGCGTGTATGTCTAAGTGTGTAGCCTCAAAAGAGAAGGCACAGGACAGTTTTCTCTCGAAAGGATATGTAAGAATACCACTTCATAAGGAAATACAGTTTTGCAGAGTAAAGACATATACGTACGCATTGGAAACTCTTTACGAGAAGAAATAACGCATCGTACAAAATTAGCTTGTATCTCCAAAACTACACGTTGTATCTCGAAAAGAATTGTTGTGGCGTGTACGTCTTAACATGTAGCATCTAAAGAGAACCAAAAGGAGAATTTTCTTTCGTCAAAATTTTTCAGAAAATCACGTTTTAAGGAAATCCCGCATCGTGCGAAATTATCTTGTTTTTCCTAAACAACACGTTGTAAGTCGAAAAGCTTTCATGTTGCGTGTATGTCTAAGTGTGTAGCCTCAAAAGAGAAGGCACAGGACAGTTTTCTCTCGAAAGGATATGTAAGAATACCACTTCATAAGGAAATACAGTTTTGCAGAGTAAAGACATATACGTACGCATTGGAAACTCTTTACGAGAAGAAATAACGCATCGTACAAAATTAGCTTGTATCTCCAAAACTACACGTTGTATCTCGAAAAGAATTGTTGTGGCGTGTACGTCTTAACATGTAGCATCTAAAGAGAACCAAAAGGAGAATTTTCTTTCGTCAAAATTTTTCAGAAAATCACGTTTTAAGGAAATCCCGCATCGCATCGTGCGAAATTATCTTGTTTTTCCTAAACAACACGTTGTAAGTCGAAAAGCTTTCATGTTGCGTGTATGTCTAAGTGTGTAGCCTCAAAAGAGAAGGCACAGGACAGTTTTCTCTCGAAAGGATATGTAAGAATACCACTTCATAAGGAAATACAGTTTTGCAGAGTAAAGACATATACGTACGCATTGGAAACTCTTTACGAGAAGAAATAACGCATCGTACAAAATTAGCTTGTATCTCCAAAACTACACGTTGTATCTCGAAAAGAATTGTTGTGGCGTGTACGTCTTAACATGTAGCATCTAAAGAGAACCAAAAGGAGAATTTTCTTTCGTCAAAATTTTTCAGAAAATCACGTTTTAAGGAAATCCCGCATCGTGCGAAATTATCTTGTTTTTCCTAAACAACACGTTGTAAGTCGAAAAGCTTTCATGTTGCGTGTCTGTCTAAGTGTCTAGCCTCAAAAGAGAGGCACAGGACAGTTTTCTCTCGAAAGGATATGTAAGAATACCACTTCATAAGGAAATACAGTTTTGCAGAGTAAAGACATATACGTACGCATTGGAAACTCTTTACGAGAAGAAATAACGCATAGTACAAAATTAGCTTGTATCTCCAAAACTACACGTTGTATCTCGAAAAGAATTGTTGTGGCGTGTACGTCTTAACATGTAGCATCTAAAGAGAACCAAAAGGAGAATTTTCTTTCGTCAAAATTTTTCAGAAAATCACGTTTTAAGGAAATCCCGCATCGCATCGTGCGAAATTATCTTGTTTTTCCTAAACAACACGTTGTAAGTCGAAAAGCTTTCATGTTGCGTGTATGTCTAAGTGTGTAGCCTCAAAAGAGAAGGCACAGGACAGTTTTCTCTCGAAAGGATATGTAAGAAAACCACTTCATAAGTAAATACAGTTTTGCAGAGTAAAGACATATACGTACGCATTGGAAACTCTTTACGAGAAGAAATAACGCATCGTACAAAATTAGCTTGTATCTCCAAAACTACACGTTGTATCTCGAAAAGAATTGTTGTGGCGTGTACGTCTTAACATGTAGCATCTAAAGAGAACCAAAAGGAGAATTTTCTTTCGTCAAAATTTTTCAGAAAATCACGTTTTAAGGAAATCCCGCATCGTGCGAAATTATCTTGTTTTTCCTAAACAACACGTTGTAAGTCGAAAAGCTTTCATGTTGCGTGTATGTCTAAGTGTGTAGCCTCAAAAGAGAAGGCACAGGACAGTTTTCTCTCGAAAGGATATGTAAGAATACCACTTCATAAGGAAATACAGTTTTGCAGAGTAAAGACATATACGTACGCATTGGAAACTCTTTACGAGAAGAAATAACGCATCGTACAAAATTAGCTTGTATCTCCAAAACTACACGTTGTATCTCGAAAAGAATTGTTGTGGCGTGTACGTCTTAACATGTAGCATCTAAAGAGAACCAAAAGGAGAATTTTCTTTCGTCAAAATTTTTCAGAAAATCACGTTTTAAGGAAATCCCGCATCGTGCGAAATTATCTTGTTTTTCCTAAACAACACGTTGTAAGTCGAAAAGCTTTCATGTTGCGTGTATGTCTAAGTGTGTAGCCTCAAAAGAGAAGGCACAGGACAGTTTTCTCTCGAAAGGATATGTAAGAATACCACTTCATAAGGAAATACAGTTTTGCAGAGTAAAGACATATACGTACGCATTGGAAACTCTTTACGAGAAGAAATAACGCATAGTACAAAATTAGCTTGTATCTCCAAAACTACACGTTGTATCTCGAAAAGAATTGTTGTGGCGTGTACGTCTTAACATGTAGCATCTAAAGAGAACCAAAAGGAGAATTTTCTTTCGTCAAAATTTTTCAGAAAATCACGTTTTAAGGAAATCCCGCATCGTGCGAAATTATCTTGTTTTTCCTAAACAACACGTTGTAAGTCGAAAAGCTTTCATGTTGCGTGTATGTCTAAGTGTGTAGCCTCAAAAGAGAAGGCACAGGACAGTTTTCTCTCGAAAGGATATGTAAGAATACCACTTCATAAGGAAATACAGTTTTGCAGAGTAAAGACATATACGTACGCATTGGAAACTCTTTACGAGAAGAAATAACGCATCGTACAAAATTAGCTTGTATCTCCAAAACTACACGTTGTATCTCGAAAAGAATTGTTGTGGCGTGTACGTCTTAACATGTAGCATCTAAAGAGAACCAAAAGGAGAATTTTCTTTCGTCAAAATTTTTCAGAAAATCACGTTTTAAGGAAATCCCGCATCGTGCGAAATTATCTTGTTTTTCCTAAACAACACGTTGTAAGTCGAAAAGCTTTCATGTTGCGTGTATGTCTAAGTGTGTAGCCTCAAAAGAGAAGGCACAGGACAGTTTTCTCTCGAAAGGATATGTAAGAATACCACTTCATAAGGAAATACAGTTTTGCAGAGTAAAGACATATACGTACGCATTGGAAACTCTTTACGAGAAGAAATAACGCATCGTACAAAATTAGCTTGTATCTCCAAAACTACACGTTGTATCTCGAAAAGAATTGTTGTGGCGTGTACGTCTTAACATGTAGCATCTAAAGAGAACCAAAAGGAGAATTTTCTTTCGTCAAAATTTTTCAGAAAATCACGTTTTAAGGAAATCCCGCATCGTGCGAAATTATCTTGTTTTTCCTAAACAACACGTTGTAAGTCGAAAAGCTTTCATGTTGCGTGTCTGTCTAAGTGTCTAGCCTCAAAAGAGAGGCACAGGACAGTTTTCTCTCGAAAGGATATGTAAGAATACCACTTCATAAGGAAATACAGTTTTGCAGAGTAAAGACATATACGTACGCATTGGAAACTCTTTACGAGAAGAAATAACGCATAGTACAAAATTAGCTTGTATCTCCAAAACTACACGTTGTATCTCGAAAAGAATTGTTGTGGCGTGTACGTCTTAACATGTAGCATCTAAAGAGAACCAAAAGGAGAATTTTCTTTCGTCAAAATTTTTCAGAAAATCACGTTTTAAGGAAATCCCGCATCGCATCGTGCGAAATTATCTTGTTTTTCCTAAACAACACGTTGTAAGTCGAAAAGCTTTCATGTTGCGTGTATGTCTAAGTGTGTAGCCTCAAAAGAGAAGGCACAGGACAGTTTTCTCTCGAAAGGATATGTAAGAAAACCACTTCATAAGTAAATACAGTTTTGCAGAGTAAAGACATATACGTACGCATTGGAAACTCTTTACGAGAAGAAATAACGCATCGTACAAAATTAGCTTGTATCTCCAAAACTACACGTTGTATCTCGAAAAGAATTGTTGTGGCGTGTACGTCTTAACATGTAGCATCTAAAGAGAACCAAAAGGAGAATTTTCTTTCGTCAAAATTTTTCAGAAAATCACGTTTCAAGGAAATCCCGCATCGTGCGAAATTATCTTGTTTTTCCTAAACAACACGTTGTAAGTCGAAAAGCTTTCATGTTGCGTGTATGTCTAAGTGTGTAGCCTCAAAAGAGAAGGCACAGGACAGTTTTCTCTCGAAAGGATATGTAAGAATACCACTTCATAAGGAAATACAGTTTTGCAGAGTAAAGACATATACGTACGCATTGGAAACTCTTTACGAGAAGAAATAATGCATCGTACAAAATTAGCTTGTATCTCCAAAACTACACGTTGTATCTCGAAAAGAATTGTTGTGGCGTGTACGTCTTAACATGTAGCATCTAAAGAGAACCAAAAGGAGAATTTTCTTTCGTCAAAATTTTTCAGAAAATCACGTTTTAAGGAAATCCCGCATCGTGCGAAATTATCTTGTTTTTCCTAAACAACACGTTGTAAGTCGAAAAGCTTTCATGTTGCGTGTATGTCTAAGTGTGTAGCCTCAAAAGAGAAGGCACAGGACAGTTTTCTCTCGAAAGGATATGTAAGAATACCACTTCATAAGGAAATACAGTTTTGCAGAGTAAAGACATATACGTACGCATTGGAAACTCTTTACGAGAAGAAATAACGCATAGTACAAAATTAGCTTGTATCTCCAAAACTACACGTTGTATCTCGAAAAGAATTGTTGTGGCGTGTACGTCTTAACATGTAGCATCTAAAGAGAACCAAAAGGAGAATTTTCTTTCGTCAAAATTTTTCAGAAAATCACGTTTTAAGGAAATCCCGCATCGTGCGAAATTATCTTGTTTTTCCTAAACAACACGTTGTAAGTCGAAAAGCTTTCATGTTGCGTGTATGTCTAAGTGTGTAGCCTCAAAAGAGAAGGCACAGGACAGTTTTCTCTCGAAAGGATATGTAAGAATACCACTTCATAAGGAAATACAGTTTTGCAGAGTAAAGACATATACGTACGCATTGGAAACTCTTTACGAGAAGAAATAACGCATAGTACAAAATTAGCTTGTATCTCCAAAACTACACGTTGTATCTCGAAAAGAATTGTTGTGGCGTGTACGTCTTAACATGTAGCATCTAAAGAGAACCAAAAGGAGAATTTTCTTTCGTCAAAATTTTTCAGAAAATCACGTTTTAAGGAAATCCCGCATCGTGCGAAATTATCTTGTTTTTCCTAAACAACACGTTGTAAGTCGAAAAGCTTTCATGTTGCGTGTATGTCTAAGTGTGTAGCCTCAAAAGAGAAGGCACAGGACAGTTTTCTCTCGAAAGGATATGTAAGAATACCACTTCATAAGGAAATACAGTTTTGCAGAGTAAAGACATATACGTACGCATTGGAAACTCTTTACGAGAAGAAATAACGCATAGTACAAAATTAGCTTGTATCTCCAAAACTACACGTTGTATCTCGAAAAGAATTGTTGTGGCGTGTACGTCTTAACATGTAGCATCTAAAGAGAACCAAAAGGAGAATTTTCTTTCGTCAAAATTTTTCAGAAAATCACGTTTTAAGGAAATCCCGCATCGCATCGTGCGAAATTATCTTGTTTTTCCTAAACAACACGTTGTAAGTCGAAAAGCTTTCATGTTGCGTGTATGTCTAAGTGTGTAGCCTCAAAAGAGAAGGCACAGGACAGTTTTCTCTCGAAAGGATATGTAAGAAAACCACTTCATAAGGAAATACAGTTTTGCAGAGTAAAGACATATACGTACGCATTGGAAACTCTTTACGAGAAGAAATAACGCATCGTACAAAATTAGCTTGTATCTCCAAAACTACACGTTGTATCTCGAAAAGAATTGTTGTGGCGTGTACGTCTTAACATGTAGCATCTAAAGAGAACCAAAAGGAGAATTTTCTTTCGTCAAAATTTTTCAGAAAATCACGTTTTAAGGAAATCCCGCATCGTGCGAAATTATCTTGTTTTTCCTAAACAACACGTTGTAAGTCGAAAAGCTTTCATGTTGCGTGTATGTCTAAGTGTGTAGCCTCAAAAGAGAAGGCACAGGACAGTTTTCTCTCGAAAGGATATGTAAGAATACCACTTCATAAGGAAATACAGTTTTGCAGAGTAAAGACATATACGTACGCATTGGAAACTCTTTACGAGAAGAAATAACGCATAGTACAAAATTAGCTTGTATCTCCAAAACTACACGTTGTATCTCGAAAAGAATTGTTGTGGCGTGTACGTCTTAACATGTAGCATCTAAAGAGAACCAAAAGGAGAATTTTCTTTCGTCAAAATTTTTCAGAAAATCACGTTTTAAGGAAATCCCGCATCGTGCGAAATTATCTTGTTTTTCCTAAACAACACGTTGTAAGTCGAAAAGCTTTCATGTTGCGTGTATGTCTAAGTGTGTAGCCTCAAAAGAGAAGGCACAGGACAGTTTTCTCTCGAAAGGATATGTAAGAATACCACTTCATAAGGAAATACAGTTTTGCAGAGTAAAGACATATACGTACGCATTGGAAACTCTTTACGAGAAGAAATAACGCATAGTACAAAATTAGCTTGTATCTCCAAAACTACACGTTGTATCTCGAAAAGAATTGTTGTGGCGTGTACGTCTTAACATGTAGCATCTAAAGAGAACCAAAAGGAGAATTTTCTTTCGTCAAAATTTTTCAGAAAATCACGTTTTAAGGAAATCCCGCATCGCATCGTGCGAAATTATCTTGTTTTTCCTAAACAACACGTTGTAAGTCGAAAAGCTTTCATGTTGCGTGTATGTCTAAGTGTGTAGCCTCAAAAGAGAAGGCACAGGACAGTTTTCTCTCGAAAGGATATGTAAGAAAACCACTTCATAAGGAAATACAGTTTTGCAGAGTAAAGACATATACGTACGCATTGGAAACTCTTTACGAGAAGAAATAACGCATCGTACAAAATTAGCTTGTATCTCCAAAACTACACGTTGTATCTCGAAAAGAATTGTTGTGGCGTGTACGTCTTAACATGTAGCATCTAAAGAGAACCAAAAGGAGAATTTTCTTTCGTCAAAATTTTTCAGAAAATCACGTTTTAAGGAAATCCCGCATCGTGCGAAATTATCTTGTTTTTCCTAAACAACACGTTGTAAGTCGAAAAGCTTTCATGTTGCGTGTATGTCTAAGTGTGTAGCCTCAAAAGAGAAGGCACAGGACAGTTTTCTCTCGAAAGGATATGTAAGAATACCACTTCATAAGGAAATACAGTTTTGCAGAGTAAAGACATATAGGTACGCATTGGAAACTCTTTACGAGAAGAAATAACGCATCGTACAAAATTAGCTTGTATCTCCAAAACTACACGTTGTATCTCGAAAAGAATTGTTGTGGCGTGTACGTCTTAACATGTATCATCTAAAGAGAACCAAAAGGAGAATTTTCTTTCGTCAAAATTTTTCAGAAAATCACGTTTTAAGGAAATCCCGCATCGTGCGAAATTATCTTGTTTTTCCTAAACAACACGTTGTAAGTCGAAAAGCTTTCATGTTGCGTGTATGTCTAAGTGTGTAGCCTCAAAAGAGAAGGCACAGGACAGTTTTCTCTCGAAAGGATATGTAAGAATACCACTTCATAAGGAAATACAGTTTTGCAGAGTAAAGACATATACGTACGCATTGGAAACTCTTTACGAGAAGAAATAACGCATAGTACAAAATTAGCTTGTATCTCCAAAACTACACGTTGTATCTCGAAAAGAATTGTTGTGGCGTGTACGTCTTAACATGTAGCATCTAAAGAGAACCAAAAGGAGAATTTTCTTTCGTCAAAATTTTTCAGAAAATCACGTTTTAAGGAAATCCCGCATCGCATCGTGCGAAATTATCTTGTTTTTCCTAAACAACACGTTGTAAGTCGAAAAGCTTTCATGTTGCGTGTATGTCTAAGTGTGTAGCCTCAAAAGAGAAGGCACAGGACAGTTTTCTCTCGAAAGGATATGTAAGAATACCACTTCATAAGGAAATACAGTTTTGCAGAGTAAAGACATATATGTACGCATTGGAAACTCTTTACGAGAAGAAATAACGCATAGTACAAAATTAGCTTGTATCTCCAAAACTACACGTTGTATCTCGAAAAGAATTGTTGTGGCGTGTACGTCTTAACATGTAGCATCTAAAGAGAACCAAAAGGAGAATTTTCTTTCGTCAAAATTTTTCAGAAAATCACGTTTTAAGGAAATCCCGCATCGTGCGAAATTATCTTGTTTTTCCTAAACAACACGTTGTAAGTCGAAAAGCTTTCATGTTGCGTGTATGTCTAAGTGTGTAGCCTCAAAAGAGAAGGCACAGGACAGTTTTCTCTCGAAAGGATATGTAAGAAAACCACTTCATAAGGAAATACAGTTTTGCAGAGTAAAGACATATACGTACGCATTGGAAACTCTTTACGAGAAGAAATAACGCATCGTACAAAATTAGCTTGTATCTCCAAAACTACACGTTGTATCTCGAAAAGAATTGTTGTGGCGTGTACGTCTTAACATGTAGCATCTAAAGAGAACCAAAAGGAGAATTTTCTTTCGTCAAAATTTTTCAGAAAATCACGTTTTAAGGAAATCCCGCATCGTGCGAAATTATCTTGTTTTTCCTAAACAACACGTTGTAAGTCGAAAAGCTTTCATGTTGCGTGTATGTCTAAGTGTGTAGCCTCAAAAGAGAAGGCACAGGACAGTTTTCTCTCGAAAGGATATGTAAGAATACCACTTCATAAGGAAATACAGTTTTGCAGAGTAAAGACATATACGTACGCATTGGAAACTCTTTACGAGAAGAAATAACGCATAGTACAAAATTAGCTTGTATCTCCAAAACTACACGTTGTATCTCGAAAAGAATTGTTGTGGCGTGTACGTCTTAACATGTAGCATCTAAAGAGAACCAAAAGGAGAATTTTCTTTCGTCAAAATTTTTCAGAAAATCACGTTTTAAGGAAATCCCGCATCGCATCGTGCGAAATTATCTTGTTTTTCCTAAACAACACGTTGTAAGTCGAAAAGCTTTCATGTTGCGTGTATGTCTAAGTGTGTAGCCTCAAAAGAGAAGGCACAGGACAGTTTTCTCTCGAAAGGATATGTAAGAATACCACTTCATAAGGAAATACAGTTTTGCAGAGTAAAGACATATACGTACGCATTGGAAACTCTTTACGAGAAGAAATAACGCATAGTACAAAATTAGCTTGTATCTCCAAAACTACACGTTGTATCTCGAAAAGAATTGTTGTGGCGTGTACGTCTTAACATGTAGCATCTAAAGAGAACCAAAAGGAGAATTTTCTTTCGTCAAAATTTTTCAGAAAATCACGTTTTAAGGAAATCCCGCATCGTGCGAAATTATCTTGTTTTTCCTAAACAACACGTTGTAAGTCGAAAAGCTTTCATGTTGCGTGTATGTCTAAGTGTGTAGCCTCAAAAGAGAAGGCACAGGACAGTTTTCTCTCGAAAGGATATGTAAGAATACCACTTCATAAGGAAATACACTTTTGCAGAGTAAAGACATACACGTACGCATTGGAAACTCTTTACGAGAAGAAATAACGCATCGTACAAAATTAGCTTGTATCTCCAAAACTACACGTTGTATCTCGAAAAGAATTGTTGTGGCGTGTACGTCTTAACATGTAGCATCTAAAGAGAACCAAAAGGAGAATTTTCTTTCGTCAAAATTTTTCAGAAAATCACGTTTTAAGGAAATCCCGCATCGCATCGTGCGAAATTATCTTGTTTTTCCTAAACAACACGTTGTAAGTCGAAAAGCTTTCATGTTGCGTGTATGTCTAAGTGTGTAGCCTCAAAAGAGAAGGCACAGGACAGTTTTCTCTCGAAAGGATATGTAAGAATACCACTTCATAAGGAAATACAGTTTTGCAGAGTAAAGACATATACGTACGCATTGGAAACTCTTTACGAGAAGAAATAACGCATAGTACAAAATTAGCTTGTATCTCCAAAACTACACGTTGTATCTCGAAAAGAATTGTTGTGGCGTGTACGTCTTAACATGTAGCATCTAAAGAGAACCAAAAGGAGAATTTTCTTTCGTCAAAATTTTTCAGAAAATCACGTTTTAAGGAAATCCCGCATCGTGCGAAATTATCTTGTTTTTCCTAAACAACACGTTGTAAGTCGATAAGCTTTCATGTTGCGTGTATGTCTAAGTGTGTAGCCTCAAAAGAGAAGGCACAGGACAGTTTTCTCTCGAAAGGATATGTAAGAATACCACTTCATAAGGAAATACAGTTTTGCAGAGTAAAGACATATACGTACGCATTGGAAACTCTTTACGAGAAGAAATAACGCATAGTACAAAATTAGCTTGTATCTCCAAAACTACACGTTGTATCTCGAAAAGAATTGTTGTGGCGTGTACGTCTTAACATGTAGCATCTAAAGAGAACCAAAAGGAGAATTTTCTTTCGTCAAAATTTTTCAGAAAATCACGTTTTAAGGAAATCCCGCATCGTGCGAAATTATCTTGTTTTTCCTAAACAACACGTTGTAAGTCGAAAAGCTTTCATGTTGCGTGTATGTCTAAGTGTGTAGCCTCAAAAGAGAAGGCACAGGACAGTTTTCTCTCGAAAGGATATGTAAGAATACCACTTCATAAGGAAATACACTTTTGCAGAGTAAAGACATATACGTACGCATTGGAAACTCTTTACGAGAAGAAATAACGCATCGTACAAAATTAGCTTGTATCTCCAAAACTACACGTTGTATCTCGAAAAGAATTGTTGTGGCGTGTACGTCTTAACATGTAGCATCTAAAGAGAACCAAAAGGAGAATTTTCTTTCGTCAAAATTTTTCAGAAAATCACGTTTTAAGGAAATCCCGCATCGCATCGTGCGAAATTATCTTGTTTTTCCTAAACAACACGTTGTAAGTCGAAAAGCTTTCATGTTGCGTGTATGTCTAAGTGTGTAGCCTCAAAAGAGAAGGCACAGGACAGTTTTCTCTCGAAAGGATATGTAAGAATACCACTTCATAAGGAAATACAGTTTTGCAGAGTAAAGACATATACGTACGCATTGGAAACTCTTTACGAGAAGAAATAACGCATAGTACAAAATTAGCTTGTATCTCCAAAACTACACGTTGTATCTCGAAAAGAATTGTTGTGGCGTGTACGTCTTAACATGTAGCATCTAAAGAGAACCAAAAGGAGAATTTTCTTTCGTCAAAATTTTTCAGAAAATCACGTTTTAAGGAAATCCCGCATCGTGCGAAATTATCTTGTTTTTCCTAAACAACACGTTGTAAGTCGAAAAGCTTTCATGTTGCGTGTATGTCTAAGTGTGTAGCCTCAAAAGAGAAGGCACAGGACAGTTTTCTCTCGAAAGGATATGTAAGAATACCACTTCATAAGGAAATACAGTTTTGCAGAGTAAAGACATATACGTACGCATTGGAAACTCTTTACGAGAAGAAATAACGCATCGTACAAAATTAGCTTGTATCTCCAAAACTACACGTTGTATCTCGAAAAGAATTGTTGTGGCGTGTACGTCTTAACATGTAGCATCTAAAGAGAACCAAAAGGAGAATTTTCTTTCGTCAAAATTTTTCAGAAAATCACGTTTTAAGGAAATCCCGCATCGTGCGAAATTATCTTGTTTTTCCTAAACAACACGTTGTAAGTCGAAAAGCTTTCATGTTGCGTGTATGTCTAAGTGTGTAGCCTCAAAAGAGAAGGCACAGGACAGTTTTCTCTCGAAAGGATATGTAAGAATACCACTTCATAAGGAAATACAGTTTTGCAGAGTAAAGACAAATACGTACGCATTGGAAACTCTTTACGAGAAGAAATAACGCATAGTACAAAATTAGCTTGTATCTCCAAAACTACACGTTGTATCTCGAAAAGAATTGTTGTGGCGTGTACGTCTTAACATGTAGCATCTAAAGAGAACCAAAAGGAGAATTTTCTTTCGTCAAAATTTTTCAGAAAATCACGTTTTAAGGAAATCCCGCATCGCATCGTGCGAAATTATCTTGTTTTTCCTAAACAACACGTTGTAAGTCGAAAAGCTTTCATGTTGCGTGTATGTCTAAGTGTGTAGCCTCAAAAGAGAAGGCACAGGACAGTTTTCTCTCGAAAGGATATGTAAGAATACCACTTCATAAGGAAATACAGTTTTGCAGAGTAAAGACATATACGTACGCATTGGAAACTCTTTACGAGAAGAAATAACGCATAGTACAAAATTAGCTTGTATCTCCAAAACTACACGTTGTATCTCGAAAAGAATTGTTGTGGCGTGTACGTCTTAACATGTAGCATCTAAAGAGAACCAAAAGGAGAATTTTCTTTCGTCAAAATTTTTCAGAAAATCACGTTTTAAGGAAATCCCGCATCGTGCGAAATTATCTTGTTTTTCCTAAACAACACGTTGTAAGTCGAAAAGCTTTCATGTTGCGTGTATGTCTAAGTGTGTAGCCTCAAAAGAGAAGGCACAGGACAGTTTTCTCTCGAAAGGATATGTAAGAATACCACTTCATAAGGAAATACAGTTTTGCAGAGTAAAGACATATACGTACGCATTGGAAACTCTTTACGAGAAGAAATAACGCATCGTACAAAATTAGCTTGTATCTCCAAAACTACACGTTGTATCTCGAAAAGAATTGTTGTGGCGTGTACGTCTTAACATGTAGCATCTAAAGAGAACCAAAAGGAGAATTTTCTTTCGTCAAAATTTTTCAGAAAATCACGTTTTAAGGAAATCCCGCATCGCATCGTGCGAAATTATCTTGTTTTTCCTAAACAACACGTTGTAAGTCGAAAAGCTTTCATGTTGCGTGTATGTCTAAGTGTGTAGCCTCAAAAGAGAAGGCACAGGACAGTTTTCTCTCGAAAGGATATGTAAGAATACCACTTCATAAGGAAATACAGTTTTGCAGAGTAAAGACATATACGTACGCATTGGAAACTCTTTACGAGAAGAAATAACGCATAGTACAAAATTAGCTTGTATCTCCAAAACTACACGTTGTATCTCGAAAAGAATTGTTGTGGCGTGTACGTCTTAACATGTAGCATCTAAAGAGAACCAAAAGGAGAATTTTCTTTCGTCAAAATTTTTCAGAAAATCACGTTTTAAGGAAATCCCGCATCGTGCGAAATTATCTTGTTTTTCCTAAACAACATGTTGTAAGTCGAAAAGCTTTCATGTTGCGTGTATGTCTAAGTGTGTAGCCTCAAAAGAGAAGGCACAGGACAGTTTTCTCTCGAAAGGATATGTAAGAATACCACTTCATAAGGAAATACAGTTTTGCAGAGTAAAGACATATACGTACGCATTGGAAACTCTTTACGAGAAGAAATAACGCATAGTACAAAATTAGCTTGTATCTCCAAAACTACACGTTGTATCTCGAAAAGAATTGTTGTGGCGTGTACGTCTTAACATGTAGCATCTAAAGAGAACCAAAAGGAGAATTTTCTTTCGTCAAAATTTTTCAGAAAATCACGTTTTAAGGAAATCCCGCATCGTGCGAAATTATCTTGTTTTTCCTAAACAACACGTTGTAAGTCGAAAAGCTTTCATGTTGCGTGTATGTCTAAGTGTGTAGCCTCAAAAGAGAAGGCACAGGACAGTTTTCTCTCGAAAGGATATGTAAGAATACCACTTCATAAGGAAATACAGTTTTGCAGAGTAAAGACATATACGTACGCATTGGAAACTCTTTACGAGAAGAAATAACGCATCGTACAAAATTAGCTTGTATCTCCAAAACTACACGTTGTATCTCGAAAAGAATTGTTGTGGCGTGTACGTCTTAACATGTAGCATCTAAAGAGAACCAAAAGGAGAATTTTCTTTCGTCAAAATTTTTCAGAAAATCACGTTTTAAGGAAATCCCGCATCGTGCGAAATTATCTTGTTTTCCTAAACAACACGTTGTAAGTCGAAAAGCTTTCATGTTGCGTGTATGTCTAAGTGTGTAGCCTCAAAAGAGAAGGCACAGGACAGTTTTCTCTCGAAAGGATATGTAAGAATACCACTTCATAAGGAAATACAGTTTTGCAGAGTAAAGACATATACGTACGCATTGGAAACTCTTTACGAGAAGAAATAACGCATAGTACAAAATTAGCTTGTATCTCCAAAACTACACGTTGTATCTCGAAAAGAATTGTTGTGGCGTGTACGTCTTAACATGTAGCATCTAAAGAGAACCAAAAGGAGAATTTTCTTTCGTCAAAATTTTTCAGAAAATCACGTTTTAAGGAAATCCCGCATCGTGAGAAATTATCTTGTTTTCCTAAACAACACGTTGTAAGTCGAAAAGCTTTCATGTTGCGTGTATGTCTAAGTGTGTAGCCTCAAAAGAGAAGGCACAGGACAGTTTTCTCTCGAAAGGATATGTAAGAATACCACTTCATAAGGAAATAGAGTTTTGCAGAGTAAAGACATATACGTACGCATTGGAAACTCTTTACGAGAAGAAATAACGCATAGTACAAAATTAGCTTGTATCTCCAAAACTACACGTTGTATCTCGAAAAGAATTGTTGTGGCGTGTACGTCTTAACATGTAGCATCTAAAGAGAACCAAAAGGAGAATTTTCTTTCGTCAAAATTTTTCAGAAAATCACGTTTTAAGGAAATCCCGCATCGCATCGTGCGAAATTATCTTGTTTTTCCTAAACAACACGTTGTAAGTCGAAAAGCTTTCATGTTGCGTGTATGTCTAAGTGTGTAGCCTCAAAAGAGAAGGCACAGGACAGTTTTCTCTCGAAAGGATATGTAAGAAAACCACTTCATAAGGAAATACAGTTTTGCAGAGTAAAGACATATACGTACGCATTGGAAACTCTTTACGAGAAGAAATAACGCATCGTACAAAATTAGCTTGTATCTCCAAAACTACACGTTGTATCTCGAAAAGAATTGTTGTGGCGTGTACGTCTTAACATGTAGCATCTAAAGAGAACCAAAAGGAGAATTTTCTTTCGTCAAAATTTTTCAGAAAATCACGTTTTAAGGAAATCCCGCATCGTGCGAAATTATCTTGTTTTTCCTAAACAACACGTTGTAAGTCGAAAAGCTTTCATGTTGCGTGTATGTCTAAGTGTGTAGCCTCAAAAGAGAAGGCACAGGACAGTTTTCTCTCGAAAGGATATGTAAGAATACCACTTCATAAGGAAATACAGTTTTGCAGAGTAAAGACATATACGTACGCATTGGAAACTCTTTACGAGAAGAAATAACGCATAGTACAAAATTAGCTTGTATCTCCAAAACTACACGTTGTATCTCGAAAAGAATTGTTGTGGCGTGTACGTCTTAACATGTAGCATCTAAAGAGAACCAAAAGGAGAATTTTCTTTCGTCAAAATTTTTCAGAAAATCACGTTTTAAGGAAATCCCGCATCGCATCGTGCGAAATTATCTTGTTTTTCCTAAACAACACGTTGTAAGTCGAAAAGCTTCCATGTTGCGTGTATGTCTAAGTGTGTAGCCTCAAAAGAGAAGGCACAGGACAGTTTTCTCTCGAAAGGATATGTAAGAAAACCACTTCATAAGGAAATACAGTTTTGCAGAGTAAAAACATATACGTACGCATTGGAAACTCTTTACGAGAAGAAATAACGCATCGTACAAAATTAGCTTGTATCTCCAAAACTACACGTTGTATCTCGAAAAGAATTGTTGTGGCGTGTACGTCTTAACATGTAGCATCTAAAGAGAACCAAAAGGAGAATTTTCTTTCGTCAAAATTTTTCAGAAAATCACGTTTTAAGGAAATCCCGCATCGTGCGAAATTATCTTGTTTTTCCTAAACAACACGTTGTAAGTCGAAAAGCTTTCATGTTGCGTGTATGTCTAAGTGTGTAGCCTCAAAAGAGAAGGCACAGGACAGTTTTCTCTCGAAAGGATATGTAAGAATACCACTTCATAAGGAAATACAGTTTTGCAGAGTAAAGACATATAGGTACGCATTGGAAACTCTTTACGAGAAGAAATAACGCATCGTACAAAATTAGCTTGTATCTCCAAAACTACACGTTGTATCTCGAAAAGAATTGTTGTGGCGTGTACGTCTTAACATGTAGCATCTAAAGAGAACCAAAAGGAGAATTTTCTTTCGTCAAAATTTTTCAGAAAATCACGTTTTAAGGAAATCCCGCATCGTGCGAAATTATCTTGTTTTTCCTAAACAACACGTTGTAAGTCGAAAAGCTTTCATGTTGCGTGTATGTCTAAGTGTGTAGCCTCAAAAGAGAAGGCACAGGACAGTTTTCTCTCGAAAGGATATGTAAGAATACCACTTCATAAGGAAATACAGTTTTGCAGAGTAAAGACATATACGTACGCATTGGAAACTCTTTACGAGAAGAAATAACGCATAGTACAAAATTAGCTTGTATCTCCAAAACTACACGTTGTATCTCGAAAAGAATTGTTGTGGCGTGTACGTCTTAACATGTAGCATCTAAAGAGAACCAAAAGGAGAATTTTCTTTCGTCAAAATTTTTCAGAAAATCACGTTTTAAGGAAATCCCGCATCGCATCGTGCGAAATTATCTTGTTTTTCCTAAACAACACGTTGTAAGTCGAAAAGCTTTCATGTTGCGTGTATGTCTAAGTGTGTAGCCTCAAAAGAGAAGGCACAGGACAGTTTTCTCTCGAAAGGATATGTAAGAATACCACTTCATAAGGAAATACAGTTTTGCAGAGTAAAGACATATACGTACGCATTGGAAACTCTTTACGAGAAGAAATAACGCATAGTACAAAATTAGCTTGTATCTCCAAAACTACACGTTGTATCTCGAAAAGAATTGTTGTGGCGTGTACGTCTTAACATGTAGCATCTAAAGAGAACCAAAAGGAGAATTTTCTTTCGTCAAAATTTTTCAGAAAATCACGTTTTAAGGAAATCCCGCATCGTGCGAAATTATCTTGTTTTTCCTAAACAACACGTTGTAAGTCGAAAAGCTTTCATGTTGCGTGTATGTCTAAGTGTGTAGCCTCAAAAGAGAAGGCACAGGACAGTTTTCTCTCGAAAGGATATGTAAGAAAACCACTTCATAAGGAAATACAGTTTTGCAGAGTAAAGACATATACGTACGCATTGGAAACTCTTTACGAGAAGAAATAACGCATCGTACAAAATTAGCTTGTATCTCCAAAACTACACGTTGTATCTCGAAAAGAATTGTTGTGGCGTGTACGTCTTAACATGTAGCATCTAAAGAGAACCAAAAGGAGAATTTTCTTTCGTCAAAATTTTTCAGAAAATCACGTTTTAAGGAAATCCCGCATCGTGCGAAATTATCTTGTTTTTCCTAAACAACACGTTGTAAGTCGAAAAGCTTTCATGTTGCGTGTATGTCTAAGTGTGTAGCCTCAAAAGAGAAGGCACAGGACAGTTTTCTCTCGAAAGGATATGTAAGAATACCACTTCATAAGGAAATACAGTTTTGCAGAGTAAAGACATATACGTACGCATTGGAAACTCTTTACGAGAAGAAATAACGCATAGTACAAAATTAGCTTGTATCTCCAAAACTACACGTTGTATCTCGAAAAGAATTGTTGTGGCGTGTACGTCTTAACATGTAGCATCTAAAGAGAACCAAAAGGAGAATTTTCTTTCGTCAAAATTTTTCAGAAAATCACGTTTTAAGGAAATCCCGCATCGCATCGTGCGAAATTATCTTGTTTTTCCTAAACAACACGTTGTAAGTCGAAAAGCTTTCATGTTGCGTGTATGTCTAAGTGTGTAGCCTCAAAAGAGAAGGCACAGGACAGTTTTCTCTCGAAAGGATATGTAAGAATACCACTTCATAAGGAAATACAGTTTTGCAGAGTAAAGACATATATGTACGCATTGGAAACTCTTTACGAGAAGAAATAACGCATAGTACAAAATTAGCTTGTATCTCCAAAACTACACGTTGTATCTCGAAAAGAATTGTTGTGGCGTGTACGTCTTAACATGTAGCATCTAAAGAGAACCAAAAGGAGAATTTTCTTTCGTCAAAATTTTTCAGAAAATCACGTTTTAAGGAAATCCCGCATCGTGCGAAATTATCTTGTTTTTCCTAAACAACACGTTGTAAGTCGAAAAGCTTTCATGTTGCGTGTATGTCTAAGTGTGTAGCCTCAAAAGAGAAGGCACAGGACAGTTTTCTCTCGAAAGGATATGTAAGAATACCACTTCATAAGGAAATACACTTTTGCAGAGTAAAGACATATACGTACGCATTGGAAACTCTTTACGAGAAGAAATAACGCATCGTACAAAATTAGCTTGTATCTCCAAAACTACACGTTGTATCTCGAAAAGAATTGTTGTGGCGTGTACGTCTTAACATGTAGCATCTAAAGAGAACCAAAAGGAGAATTTTCTTTCGTCAAAATTTTTCAGAAAATCACGTTTTAAGGAAATCCCGCATCGCATCGTGCGAAATTATCTTGTTTTTCCTAAACAACACGTTGTAAGTCGAAAAGCTTTCATGTTGCGTGTATGTCTAAGTGTGTAGCCTCAAAAGAGAAGGCACAGGACAGTTTTCTCTCGAAAGGATATGTAAGAATACCACTTCATAAGGAAATACAGTTTTGCAGAGTAAAGACATATACGTACGCATTGGAAACTCTTTACGAGAAGAAATAACGCATAGTACAAAATTAGCTTGTATCTCCAAAACTACACGTTGTATCTCGAAAAGAATTGTTGTGGCGTGTACGTCTTAACATGTAGCATCTAAAGAGAACCAAAAGGAGAATTTTCTTTCGTCAAAATTTTTCAGAAAATCACGTTTTAAGGAAATCCCGCATCGTGCGAAATTATCTTGTTTTTCCTAAACAACACGTTGTAAGTCGAAAAGCTTTCATGTTGCGTGTATGTCTAAGTGTGTAGCCTCAAAAGAGAAGGCACAGGACAGTTTTCTCTCGAAAGGATATGTAAGAATACCACTTCATAAGGAAATACAGTTTTGCAGAGTAAAGACATATACGTACGCATTGGAAACTCTTTACGAGAAGAAATAACGCATAGTACAAAATTAGCTTGTATCTCCAAAACTACACGTTGTATCTCGAAAAGAATTGTTGTGGCGTGTACGTCTTAACATGTAGCATCTAAAGAGAACCAAAAGGAGAATTTTCTTTCGTCAAAATTTTTCAGAAAATCACGTTTTAAGGAAATCCCGCATCGTGCGAAATTATCTTGTTTTTCCTAAACAACACGTTGTAAGTCGAAAAGCTTTCATGTTGCGTGTATGTCTAAGTGTGTAGCCTCAAAAGAGAAGGCACAGGACAGTTTTCTCTCGAAAGGATATGTAAGAATACCACTTCATAAGGAAATACACTTTTGCAGAGTAAAGACATATACGTACGCATTGGAAACTCTTTACGAGAAGAAATAACGCATCGTACAAAATTAGCTTGTATCTCCAAAACTACACGTTGTATCTCGAAAAGAATTGTTGTGGCGTGTACGTCTTAACATGTAGCATCTAAAGAGAACCAAAAGGAGAATTTTCTTTCGTCAAAATTTTTCAGAAAATCACGTTTTAAGGAAATCCCGCATTGCATCGTGCGAAATTATCTTGTTTTTCCTAAACAACACGTTGTAAGTCGAAAAGCTTTCATGTTGCGTGTATGTCTAAGTGTGTAGCCTCAAAAGAGAAGGCACAGGACAGTTTTCTCTCGAAAGGATATGTAAGAATACCACTTCATAAGGAAATACAGTTTTGCAGAGTAAAGACATATACGTACGCATTGGAAACTCTTTACGAGAAGAAATAACGCATAGTACAAAATTAGCTTGTATCTCCAAAACTACACGTTGTATCTCGAAAAGAATTGTTGTGGCGTGTACGTCTTAACATGTAGCATCTAAAGAGAACCAAAAGGAGAATTTTCTTTCGTCAAAATTTTTCAGAAAATCACGTTTTAAGGAAATCCCGCATCGTGCGAAATTATCTTGTTTTTCCTAAACAACACGTTGTAAGTCGAAAAGCTTTCATGTTGCGTGTATGTCTAAGTGTGTAGCCTCAAAAGAGAAGGCACAGGACAGTTTTCTCTCGAAAGGATATGTAAGAATACCACTTCATAAGGAAATACAGTTTTGCAGAGTAAAGACATATACGTACGCATTGGAAACTCTTTACGAGAAGAAATAACGCATCGTACAAAATTAGCTTGTATCTCCAAAACTACACGTTGTATCTCGAAAAGAATTGTTGTGGCGTGTACGTCTTAACATGTAGCATCTAAAGAGAACCAAAAGGAGAATTTTCTTTCGTCAAAATTTTTCAGAAAATCACGTTTTAAGGAAATCCCGCATCGTGCGAAATTATCTTGTTTTTCCTAAACAACACGTTGTAAGTCGAAAAGCTTTCATGTTGCGTGTATGTCTAAGTGTGTAGCCTCAAAAGAGAAGGCACAGGACAGTTTTCTCTCGAAAGGATATGTAAGAATACCACTTCATAAGGAAATACAGTTTTGCAGAGTAAAGACAAATACGTACGCATTGGAAACTCTTTACGAGAAGAAATAACGCATAGTACAAAATTAGCTTGTATCTCCAAAACTACACGTTGTATCTCGAAAAGAATTGTTGTGGCGTGTACGTCTTAACATGTAGCATCTAAAGAGAACCAAAAGGAGAATTTTCTTTCGTCAAAATTTTTCAGAAAATCACGTTTTAAGGAAATCCCGCATCGCATCGTGCGAAATTATCTTGTTTTTCCTAAACAACACGTTGTAAGTCGAAAAGCTTTCATGTTGCGTGTATGTCTAAGTGTGTAGCCTCAAAAGAGAAGGCACAGGACAGTTTTCTCTCGAAAGGATATGTAAGAATACCACTTCATAAGGAAATACAGTTTTGCAGAGTAAAGACATATACGTACGCATTGGAAACTCTTTACGAGAAGAAATAACGCATAGTACAAAATTAGCTTGTATCTCCAAAACTACACGTTGTATCTCGAAAAGAATTGTTGTGGCGTGTACGTCTTAACATGTAGCATCTAAAGAGAACCAAAAGGAGAATTTTCTTTCGTCAAAATTTTTCAGAAAATCACGTTTTAAGGAAATCCCGCATCGTGCGAAATTATCTTGTTTTTCCTAAACAACACGTTGTAAGTCGAAAAGCTTTCATGTTGCGTGTATGTCTAAGTGTGTAGCCTCAAAAGAGAAGGCACAGGACAGTTTTCTCTCGAAAGGATATGTAAGAATACCACTTCATAAGGAAATACAGTTTTGCAGAGTAAAGACATATACGTACGCATTGGAAACTCTTTACGAGAAGAAATAACGCATCGTACAAAATTAGCTTGTATCTCCAAAACTACACGTTGTATCTCGAAAAGAATTGTTGTGGCGTGTACGTCTTAACATGTAGCATCTAAAGAGAACCAAAAGGAGAATTTTCTTTCGTCAAAATTTTTCAGAAAATCACGTTTTAAGGAAATCCCGCATCGTGCGAAATTATCTTGTTTTTCCTAAACAACATGTTGTAAGTCGAAAAGCTTTCATGTTGCGTGTATGTCTAAGTGTGTAGCCTCAAAAGAGAAGGCACAGGACAGTTTTCTCTCGAAAGGATATGTAAGAATACCACTTCATAAGGAGAAACAGTTTTGCAGAGTAAAGACATATACGTACGCATTGGAAACTCTTTACGAGAAGAAATAACGCATAGTACAAAATTAGCTTGTATCTCCAAAACTACACGTTGTATCTCGAAAAGAATTGTTGTGGCGTGTACGTCTTAACATGTAGCATCTAAAGAGAACCAAAAGGAGAATTTTCTTTCGTCAAAATTTTTCAGAAAATCACGTTTTAAGGAAATCCCGCATCGTGCGAAATTATCTTGTTTTTCCTAAACAACACGTTGTAAGTCGAAAAGCTTTCATGTTGCGTGTATGTCTAAGTGTGTAGCCTCAAAAGAGAAGGCACAGGACAGTTTTCTCTCGAAAGGATATGTAAGAATACCACTTCATAAGGAAATACAGTTTTGCAGAGTAAAGACATATACGTACGCATTGGAAACTCTTTACGAGAAGAAATAACGCATCGTACAAAATTAGCTTGTATCTCCAAAACTACACGTTGTATCTCGAAAAGAATTGTTGTGGCGTGTACGTCTTAACATGTAGCATCTAAAGAGAACCAAAAGGAGAATTTTCTTTCGTCAAAATTTTTCAGAAAATCACGTTTTAAGGAAATCCCGCATCGTGCGAAATTATCTTGTTTTCCTAAACAACACGTTGTAAGTCGAAAAGCTTTCATGTTGCGTGTATGTCTAAGTGTGTAGCCTCAAAAGAGAAGGCACAGGACAGTTTTCTCTCGAAAGGATATGTAAGAATACCACTTCATAAGGAAATACAGTTTTGCAGAGTAAAGACATATACGTACGCATTGGAAACTCTTTACGAGAAGAAATAACGCATAGTACAAAATTAGCTTGTATCTCCAAAACTACACGTTGTATCTCGAAAAGAATTGTTGTGGCGTGTACGTCTTAACATGTAGCATCTAAAGAGAACCAAAAGGAGAATTTTCTTTCGTCAAAATTTTTCAGAAAATCACGTTTTAAGGAAATCCCGCATCGCATCGTGCGAAATTATCTTGTTTTTCCTAAACAACACGTTGTAAGTCGAAAAGCTTTCATGTTGCGTGTATGTCTAAGTGTGTAGCCTCAAAAGAGAAGGCACAGGACAGTTTTCTCTCGAAAGGATATGTAAGAATACCACTTCATAAGGAAATACAGTTTTGCAGAGTAAAGACATATACGTACGCATTGGAAACTCTTTACGAGAAGAAATAACGCATAGTACAAAATTAGCTTGTATCTCCAAAACTACACGTTGTATCTCGAAAAGAATTGTTGTGGCGTGTACGTCTTAACATGTAGCATCTAAAGAGAACCAAAAGGAGAATTTTCTTTCGTCAAAATTTTTCAGAAAATCACGTTTTAAGGAAATCCCGCATCGTGCGAAATTATCTTGTTTTTCCTAAACAACACGTTGTAAGTCGAAAAGCTTTCATGTTGCGTGTATGTCTAAGTGTGTAGCCTCAAAAGAGAAGGCACAGGACAGTTTTCTCTCGAAAGGATATGTAAGAATACCACTTCATAAGGAAATACAGTTTTGCAGAGTAAAGACATATACGTACGCATTGGAAACTCTTTACGAGAAGAAATAACGCATCGTACAAAATTAGCTTGTATCTCCAAAACTACACGTTGTATCTCGAAAAGAATTGTTGTGGCGTGTACGTCTTAACATGTAGCATCTAAAGAGAACCAAAAGGAGAATTTTCTTTCGTCAAAATTTTTCAGAAAATCACGTTTTAAGGAAATCCCGCATCGCATCGTGCGAAATTATCTTGTTTTTCCTAAACAACACGTTGTAAGTCGAAAAGCTTTCATGTTGCGTGTATGTCTAAGTGTGTAGCCTCAAAAGAGAAGGCACAGGACAGTTTTCTCTCGAAAGGATATGTAAGAATACCACTTCATAAGGAAATACAGTTTTGCAGAGTAAAGACATATACGTACGCATTGGAAACTCTTTACGAGAAGAAATAACGCATAGTACAAAATTAGCTTGTATCTCCAAAACTACACGTTGTATCTCGAAAAGAATTGTTGTGGCGTGTACGTCTTAACATGTAGCATCTAAAGAGAACCAAAAGGAGAATTTTCTTTCGTCAAAATTTTTCAGAAAATCACGTTTTAAGGAAATCCCGCATCGTGCGAAATTATCTTGTTTTTCCTAAACAACACGTTGTAAGTCGAAAAGCTTTCATGTTGCGTGTATGTCTAAGTGTGTAGCCTCAAAAGAGAAGGCACAGGACAGTTTTCTCTCGAAAGGATATGTAAGAATACCACTTCATAAGGAAATACAGTTTTGCAGAGTAAAGACATATACGTACGCATTGGAAACTCTTTACGAGAAGAAATAACGCATCGTACAAAATTAGCTTGTATCTCCAAAACTACACGTTGTATCTCGAAAAGAATTGTTGTGGCGTGTACGTCTTAACATGTAGCATCTAAAGAGAACCAAAAGGAGAATTTTCTTTCGTCAAAATTTTTCAGAAAATCACGTTTTAAGGAAATCCCGCATCGTGCGAAATTATCTTGTTTTCCTAAACAACACGTTGTAAGTCGAAAAGCTTTCATGTTGCGTGTATGTCTAAGTGTGTAGCCTCAAAAGAGAAGGCACAGGACAGTTTTCTCTCGAAAGGATATGTAAGAATACCACTTCATAAGGAAATACAGTTTTGCAGAGTAAAGACATATACGTACGCATTGGAAACTCTTTACGAGAAGAAATAACGCATAGTACAAAATTAGCTTGTATCTCCAAAACTACACGTTGTATCTCGAAAAGAATTGTTGTGGCGTGTACGTCTTAACATGTAGCATCTAAAGAGAACCAAAAGGAGAATTTTCTTTCGTCAAAATTTTTCAGAAAATCACGTTTTAAGGAAATCCCGCATCGTGAGAAATTATCTTGTTTTTCCTAAACAACACGTTGTAAGTCGAAAAGCTTTCATGTTGCGTGTATGTCTAAGTGTGTAGCCTCAAAAGAGAAGGCACAGGACAGTTTTCTCTCGAAAGGATATGTAAGAATACCACTTCATAAGGAAATACAGTTTTGCAGAGTAAAGACATATACGTACGCATTGGAAACTCTTTACGAGAAGAAATAACGCATAGTACAAAATTAGCTTGTATCTCCAAAACTACACGTTGTATCTCGAAAAGAATTGTTGTGGCGTGTACGTCTTAACATGTAGCATCTAAAGAGAACCAAAAGGAGAATTTTCTTTCGTCAAAATTTTTCAGAAAATCACGTTTTAAGGAAATCCCGCATCGTGCGAAATTATCTTGTTTTTCCTAAACAACACGTTGTAAGTCGAAAAGCTTTCATGTTGCGTGTATGTCTAAGTGTGTAGCCTCAAAAGAGAAGGCACAGGACAGTTTTCTCTCGAAAGGATATGTAAGAATACCACTTCATAAGGAAATACAGTTTTGCAGAGTAAAGACATATACGTACGCATTGGAAACTCTTTACGAGAAGAAATAACGCATAGTACAAAATTAGCTTGTATCTCCAAAACTACACGTTGTATCTCGAAAAGAATTGTTGTGGCGTGTACGTCTTAACATGTAGCATCTAAAGAGAACCAAAAGGAGAATTTTCTTTCGTCAAAATTTTTCAGAAAATCACGTTTTAAGGAAATCCCGCATCGTGCGAAATTATCTTGTTTTTCCTAAACAACACGTTGTAAGTCGAAAAGCTTTCATGTTGCGTGTATGTCTAAGTGTGTAGCCTCAAAAGAGAAGGCACAGGACAGTTTTCTCTCGAAAGGATATGTAAGAATACCACTTCATAAGGAAATACAGTTTTGCAGAGTAAAGACATATACGTACGCATTGGAAACTCTTTACGAGAAGAAATAACGCATAGTACAAAATTAGCTTGTATCTCCAAAACTACACGTTGTATCTCGAAAAGAATTGTTGTGGCGTGTACGTCTTAACATGTAGCATCTAAAGAGAACCAAAAGGAGAATTTTCTTTCGTCAAAATTTTTCAGAAAATCACGTTTTAAGGAAATCCCGCATCGTGCGAAATTATCTTGTTTTTCCTAAACAACACGTTGTAAGTCGAAAAGCTTTCATGTTGCGTGTATGTCTAAGTGTGTAGCCTCAAAAGAGAAGGCACAGGACAGTTTTCTCTCGAAAGGATATGTAAGAATACCACTTCATAAGGAAATACACTTTTGCAGAGTAAAGACATATACGTACGCATTGGAAACTCTTTACGAGAAGAAATAACGCATCGTACAAAATTAGCTTGTATCTCCAAAACTACACGTTGTATCTCGAAAAGAATTGTTGTGGCGTGTACGTCTTAACATGTAGCATCTAAAGAGAACCAAAAGGAGAATTTTCTTTCGTCAAAATTTTTCAGAAAATCACGTTTTAAGGAAATCCCGCATCGCATCGTGCGAAATTATCTTGTTTTTCCTAAACAACACGTTGTAAGTCGAAAAGCTTTCATGTTGCGTGTATGTCTAAGTGTGTAGCCTCAAAAGAGAAGGCACAGGACAGTTTTCTCTCGAAAGGATATGTAAGAATACCACTTCATAAGGAAATACAGTTTTGCAGAGTAAAGACATATACGTACGCATTGGAAACTCTTTACGAGAAGAAATAACGCATAGTACAAAATTAGCTTGTATCTCCAAAACTACACGTTGTATCTCGAAAAGAATTGTTGTGGCGTGTACGTCTTAACATGTAGCATCTAAAGAGAACCAAAAGGAGAATTTTCTTTCGTCAAAATTTTTCAGAAAATCACGTTTTAAGGAAATCCCGCATCGTGCGAAATTATCTTGTTTTTCCTAAACAACACGTTGTAAGTCGAAAAGCTTTCATTTTGCGTGTATGTCTAAGTGTGTAGCCTCAAAAGAGAAGGCACAGGACAGTTTTCTCTCGAAAGGATATGTAAGAATACCACTTCATAAGGAAATACACTTTTGCAGAATAAAGACATATACGTACGCATTGGAAACTCTTTACGAGAAGAAATAACGCATAGTACAAAATTAGCTTGTATCTCCAAAACTACACGTTGTATCTCGAAAAAAATTGTTGTGGCGTGTACGTCTTAATATGTAGCATCTAAAGAGAACCAAAAGGAGAATTTTCTTTCGTCAAAATTTTTCAGAAAATCACGTTTTAAGGAAATCCCGCATCGCATCGTGCGAAATTATCTTGTTTTTCCTAAACAACACGTTGTAAGTCGAAAAGCTTTCATGTTGCGTGTATGTCTAAGTGTGTAGCCTCAAAAGAGAAGGCACAGGACAGTTTTCTCTCGAAAGGATATGTAAGAATACCACTTCATAAGGAAATACAGTTTTGCAGAGTAAAGACATATACGTACGCATTGGAAACTCTTTACGAGAAGAAATAACGCATAGTACAAAATTAGCTTGTATCTCCAAAACTACACGTTGTATCTCGAAAAGAATTGTTGTGGCGTGTACGTCTTAACATGTAGCATCTAAAGAGAACCAAAAGGAGAATTTTCTTTCGTCAAAATTTTTCAGAAAATCACGTTTTAAGGAAATCCCGCATCGTGCGAAATTATCTTGTTTTTCCTAAACAACACGTTGTAAGTCGAAAAGCTTTCATGTTGCGTGTATGTCTAAGTGTGTAGCCTCAAAAGAGAAGGCACAGGACAGTTTTCTCTCGAAAGGATATGTAAGAATACCACTTCATAAGGAAATACAGTTTTGCAGAGTAAAGACATATACGTACGCATTGGAAACTCTTTACGAGAAGAAATAACGCATAGTACAAAATTAGCTTGTATCTCCAAAACTACACGTTGTATCTCGAAAAGAATTGTTGTGGCGTGTACGTCTTAACATGTAGCATCTAAAGAGAACCAAAAGGAGAATTTTCTTTCGTCAAAATTTTTCAGAAAATCACGTTTTAAGGAAATCCCGCATCGTGCGAAATTATCTTGTTTTTCCTAAACAACACGTTGTAAGTCGAAAAGCTTTCATGTTGCGTGTATGTCTAAGTGTGTAGCCTCAAAAGAGAAGGCACAGGACAGTTTTCTCTCGAAAGGATATGTAAGAATACCACTTCATAAGGAAATACAGTTTTGCAGAGTAAAGACATATACGTACGCATTGGAAACTCTTTACGAGAAGAAATAACGCATCGTACAAAATTAGCTTGTATCTCCAAAACTACACGTTGTATCTCGAAAAGAATTGTTGTGGCGTGTACGTCTTAACATGTAGCATCTAAAGAGAACCAAAAGGAGAATTTTCTTTCGTCAAAATTTTTCAGAAAATCACGTTTTAAGGAAATCCCGCATCGTGCGAAATTATCTTGTTTTTCCTAAACAACACGTTGTAAGTCGAAAAGCTTTCATGTTGCGTGTATGTCTAAGTGTGTAGCCTCAAAAGAGAAGGCACAGGACAGTTTTCTCTCGAAAGGATATGTAAGAATACCACTTCATAAGGAAATACAGTTTTGCAGAGTAAAGACATATACGTACGCATTGGAAACTCTTTACGAGAAGAAATAACGCATCGTACAAAATTAGCTTGTATCTCCAAAACTACACGTTGTATCTCGAAAAGAATTGTTGTGGCGTGTACGTCTTAACATGTAGCATCTAAAGAGAACCAAAAGGAGAATTTTCTTTCGTCAAAATTTTTCAGAAAATCACGTTTTAAGGAAATCCCGCATCGTGCGAAATTATCTTGCTTTTCCTAAACAACACGTTGTAAGTCGAAAAGCTTTCATGTTGCATGTATGTCTAAGTGTGTAGCCTCAAAAGAGAAGGCACAGGACAGTTTTCTCTCGAAAGGATATGTAAGAATACCACTTCATAAGGAAATACACTTTTGCAGAGTAAAGACATATACGTACGCATTGGAAACTCTTTACGAGAAGAAATAACGCATAGTACAAAATTAGCTTGTATCTCCAAAACTACACGTTGTATCTCGAAAAGAATTGTTGTGGCGTGTACGTCTTAACATGTAGCATCTAAAGAGAACCAAAAGGAGAATTTTCTTTCGTCAAAATTTTTCAGAAAATCACGTTTTAAGGAAATCCCGCATCGCATCGTGCGAAATTATCTTGTTTTTCCTAAACAACACGTTGTAAGTCGAAAAGCTTTCATGTTGCGTGTATGTCTAAGTGTGTAGCCTCAAAAGAGAAGGCACAGGACAGTTTTCTCTCGAAAGGATATGTAAGAATACCACTTCATAAGGAGAAACAGTTTTGCAGAGTAAAGACATATACGTACGCATTGGAAACTCTTTACGAGAAGAAATAACGCATAGTACAAAATTAGCTTGTATCTCCAAAACTACACGTTGTATCTCGAAAAGAATTGTTGTGGCGTGTACGTCTTAACATGTAGCATCTAAAGAGAACCAAAAGGAGAATTTTCTTTCGTCAAAATTTTTCATAAAATCACGTTTTAAGGAAATCCCGCATCGTGCGAAATTATCTTGTTTTTCCTAAACAACACGTTGTAAGTCGAAAAGCTTTCATGTTGCGTGTATGTCTAAGTGTGTAGCCTCAAAAGAGAAGGCACAGGACAGTTTTCTCTCGAAAGGATATGTAAGAATACCACTTCATAAGGAAATACAGTTTTGCAGAGTAAAGACATATACGTACGCATTGGAAACTCTTTACGAGAAGAAATAACGCATCGTACAAAATTAGCTTGTATCTCCAAAACTACACGTTGTATCTCGAAAAGAATTGTTGTGGCGTGTACGTCTTAACATGTAGCATCTAAAGAGAACCAAAAGGAGAATTTTCTTTCGTCAAAATTTTTCAGAAAATCACGTTTTAAGGAAATCCCGCATCGTGCGAAATTATCTTGTTTTTCCTAAACAACACGTTGTAAGTCGAAAAGCTTTCATGTTGCGTGTATGTCTAAGTGTGTAGCCTCAAAAGAGAAGGCACAGGACAGTTTTCTCTCGAAAGGATATGTAAGAATACCACTTCATAAGGAAATACAGTTTTGCAGAGTAAAGACATATACGTACGCATTGGAAACTCTTTACGAGAAGAAATAACGCATAGTACAAAATTAGCTTGTATCTCCAAAACTACACGTTGTATCTCGAAAAGAATTGTTGTGGCGTGTACGTCTTAACATGTAGCATCTAAAGAGAACCAAAAGGAGAATTTTCTTTCGTCAAAATTTTTCAGAAAATCACGTTTTAAGGAAATCCCGCATCGTGCGAAATTATCTTGTTTTTCCTAAACAACACGTTGTAAGTCGAAAAGCTTTCATGTTGCGTGTATGTCTAAGTGTGTAGCCTCAAAAGAGAAGGCACAGGACAGTTTTCTCTCGAAAGGATATGTAAGAATACCACTTCATAAGGAAATACAGTTTTGCAGAGTAAAGACATATACGTACGCATTGGAAACTCTTTACGAGAAGAAATAACGCATCGTACAAAATTAGCTTGTATCTCCAAAACTACACGTTGTATCTCGAAAAGAATTGTTGTGGCGTGTACGTCTTAACATGTAGCATCTAAAGAGAACCAAAAGGAGAATTTCCTTTCGTCAAAATTTTTCAGAAAATCACGTTTTAAGGAAATCCCGCATCGCATCGTGCGAAATTATCTTGTTTTTCCTAAACAACACGTTGTAAGTCGAAAAGCTTTCATGTTGCGTGTATGTCTAAGTGTGTAGCCTCAAAAGAGAAGGCACAGGACAGTTTTCTCTCGAAAGGATATGTAAGAATACCACTTCATAAGGAAATACACTTTTGCAGAGTAAAGACATATACGTACGCATTGGAAACTCTTTACGAGAAGAAATAACGCATAGTACAAAATTAGCTTGTATCTCCAAAACTACACGTTGTATCTCGAAAAGAATTGTTGTGGCGTGTACGTCTTAACATGTAGCATCTAAAGAGAACCAAAAGGAGAATTTTCTTTCGTCAAAATTTTTCAGAAAATCACGTTTTAAGGAAATCCCGCATCGCATCGTGCGAAATTATTTTGTTTTTCCTAAACAACACGTTGTAAGTCGAAAAGCTTTCATGTTGCGTGTATGTCTAAGTGTGTAGCCTCAAAAGAGAAGGCACAGGACAGTTTTCTCTCGAAAGGATATGTAAGAATACCACTTCATAAGGAGAAACAGTTTTGCAGAGTAAAGACATATACGTACGCATTGGAAACTCTTTACGAGAAGAAATAACGCATAGTACAAAATTAGCTTGTATCTCCAAAACTACACGTTGTATCTCGAAAAGAATTGTTGTGGCGTGTACGTCTTAACATGTAGCATCTAAAGAGAACCAAAAGGAGAATTTTCTTTCGTCAAAATTTTTCAGAAAATCACGTTTTAAGGAAATCCCGCATCGTGCGAAATTATCTTGTTTTTCCTAAACAACACGTTGTAAGTCGAAAAGCTTTCATGTTGCGTGTATGTCTAAGTGTGTAGCCTCAAAAGAGAAGGCACAGGACAGTTTTCTCTCGATAGGATATGTAAGAATACCACTTCATAAGGAAATACAGTTTTGCAGAGTAAAGACATATACGTACGCATTGGAAACTCTTTACGAGAAGAAATAACGCATCGTACAAAATTAGCTTGTATCTCCAAAACTACACGTTGTATCTCGAAAAGAATTGTTGTGGCGTGTACGTCTTAACATGTAGCATCTAAAGAGAACCAAAAGGAGAATTTTCTTTCGTCAAAATTTTTCAGAAAATCACGTTTTAAGGAAATCCCGCATCGTGCGAAATTATCTTGCTTTTCCTAAACAACACGTTGTAAGTCGAAAAGCTTTCATGTTGCATGTATGTCTAAGTGTGTAGCCTCAAAAGAGAAGGCACAGGACAGTTTTCTCTCGAAAGGATATGTAAGAATACCACTTCATAAGGAAATACACTTTTGCAGAGTAAAGACATATACGTACGCATTGGAAACTCTTTACGAGAAGAAATAACGCATAGTACAAAATTAGCTTGTATCTCCAAAACTACACGTTGTATCTCGAAAAGAATTGTTGTGGCGTGTACGTCTTAACATGTAGCATCTAAAGAGAACCAAAAGGAGAATTTTCTTTCGTCAAAATTTTTCAGAAAATCACGTTTTAAGGAAATCCCGCATCGCATCGTGCGAAATTATCTTGTTTTTCCTAAACAACACGTTGTAAGTCGAAAAGCTTTCATGTTGCGTGTATGTCTAAGTGTGTAGCCTCAAAAGAGAAGGCACAGGACAGTTTTCTCTCGAAAGGATATGTAAGAATACCACTTCATAAGGAGAAACAGTTTTGCAGAGTAAAGACATATACGTACGCATTGGAAACTCTTTACGAGAAGAAATAACGCATAGTACAAAATTAGCTTGTATCTCCAAAACTACACGTTGTATCTCGAAAAGAATTGTTGTGGCGTGTACGTCTTAACATGTAGCATCTAAAGAGAACCAAAAGGAGAATTTTCTTTCGTCAAAATTTTTCAGAAAATCACGTTTTAAGGAAATCCCGCATCGTGCGAAATTATCTTGTTTTTCCTAAACAACACGTTGTAAGTCGAAAAGCTTTCATGTTGCGTGTATGTCTAAGTGTGTAGCCTCAAAAGAGAAGGCACAGGACAGTTTTCTCTCGAAAGGATATGTAAGAATACCACTTCATAAGGAAATACAGTTTTGCAGAGTAAAGACATATACGTACGCATTGGAAACTCTTTACGAGAAGAAATAACGCATCGTACAAAATTAGCTTGTATCTCCAAAACTACACGTTGTATCTCGAAAAGAATTGTTGTGGCGTGTACGTCTTAACATGTAGCATCTAAAGAGAACCAAAAGGAGAATTTTCTTTCGTCAAAATTTTTCAGAAAATCACGTTTTAAGGAAATCCCGCATCGTGCGAAATTATCTTGTTTTTCCTAAACAACACGTTGTAAGTCGAAAAGCTTTCATGTTGCGTGTATGTCTAAGTGTGTAGCCTCAAAAGAGAAGGCACAGGACAGTTTTCTCTCGAAAGGATATGTAAGAATACCACTTCATAAGGAAATACAGTTTTGCAGAGTAAAGACATATCGTACGCATTGGAAACTCTTACGAGAAGAAATAACGCATAGTACAAAATTAGCTTGTATCTCCAAAACTACACGTTGTATCTCGAAAAGAATTGTTGTGGCGTGTACGTCTTAACATGTAGCATCTAAGAGAACCAAAAGGAGAATTTTCTTTCGTCAAAAATTTTTCAGAAAATCACGTTTTAAGGAAATCCCGCATCGTGCGAAATTATCTTGTTTTTCCTAAACAACACGTTGTAAGTCGAAAAGCTTTCATGTTGCGTGTATGTCTAAGTGTGTAGCCTCAAAAGAGAAGGCACAGGACAGTTTTCTCTCGAAAGGATATGTAAGAATACCACTTCATAAGGAAATACAGTTTTGCAGAGTAAAGACATATACGTACGCATTGGAAACTCTTTACGAGAAGAAATAACGCATCGTACAAAATTAGCTTGTATCTCCAAAACTACACGTTGTATCTCGAAAAGAATTGTTTGTGGCGTGTACGTCTTAACATGTAGCATCTAAAGAGAACCAAAAGGAGAATTTCCTTTCGTCAAAATTTTTCAGAAAATCACGTTTTAAGGAAATCCCGCATCGCATCGTGCGAAATTATCTTGTTTTTCCCTAAACAACACGTTGTAAGTCGAAAAGCTTTCATGTTGCGTGTATGTCTAAGTGTGTAGCCTCAAAAGAGAAGGCACAGGACAGTTTTCTCTCGAAAGGATATGTAAGAATACCACTTCATAAGGAAATACACTTTTGCAGAGTAAAGACATATACGTACGCATTGGAAACTCTTTACGAGAAGAAATAACGCATAGTACAAAATTAGCTTGTATCTCCAAAACTACACGTTGTATCTCGAAAAGAATTGTTGTGGCGTGTACGTCTTAACATGTAGCATCTAAAGAGAACCAAAAGGAGAATTTTCTTTCGTCAAAATTTTTCAGAAAATCACGTTTTAAGGAAATCCCGCATCGCATCGTGCGAAATTAATCTTGTTTTTCCTAAACAACACGTTGTAAGTCGAAAAGCTTTCATGTTGCGTGTATGTCTAAGTGTGTAGCCTCAAAAGAGAAGGCACAGGACAGTTTTCTCTCGAAAGGATATGTAAGAATACCACTTCATAAGGAAATACACTTTTGCAGAGTAAAGACATATACGTACGCATTGGAAACTCTTTACGAGAAGAAATAACGCATAGTACAAAATTAGCTTGTATCTCCAAAACTACACGTTGTATCTCGAAAAGAATTGTTGTGGCGTGTACGTCTTAACATGTAGCATCTAAAGAGAACCAAAAGGAGAATTTTCTTTCGTCAAAATTTTTCAGAAAATCACGTTTTAAGGAAATCCCGCATCGCATCGTGCGAAATTATCTTGTTTTTCCTAAACAACACGTTGTAAGTCGAAAAGCTTTCATGTTGCGTGTATGTCTAAGTGTGTAGCCTCAAAAGAGAAGGCACAGGACAGTTTTCTCTCGAAAGGATATGTAAGAATACCACTTCATAAGGAAATACAGTTTTGCAGAGTAAAGACATATACGTACGCATTGGAAACTCTTTACGAGAAGAAATAACGCATCGTACAAAATTAGCTTGTATCTCCAAAACTACACGTTGTATCTCGAAAAGAATTGTTGTGGCGTGTACGTCTTAACATGTAGCATCTAAAGAGAACCAAAAGGAGAATTTTCTTTCGTCAAAATTTTTCAGAAAATCACGTTTTAAGGAAATCCCGCATCGTGCGAAATTATCTTGTTTTCCCTAAACAACACGTTGTAAGTCGAAAAGCTTTCATGTTGCGTGTATGTCTAAGTGTGTAGCCTCAAAAGAGAAGGCACAGGACAGTTTTCTCTCGAAAGGATATGTAAGAATACCACTTCATAAGGAAATACAGTTTTGCAGAGTAAAGACATATACGTACGCATTGGAAACTCTTTACGAGAAGAAATAACACATCGTACAAAATTAGCTTGTATCTCCAAAACTACACGTTGTATCTCGAAAAGAATTGTTGTGGCGTGTACGTCTTAACATGTAGCATCTAAAGAGAACCAAAAGGAGAATTTTCTTTCGTCAAAATTTTTCAGAAAATCACGTTTTAAGGAAATCCCGCATCGCATCGTGCGAAATTATCTTGTTTTTCCTAAACAACACGTTGTAAGTCGAAAAGCTTTCATGTTGCGTGTATGTCTAAGTGTGTAGCCTCAAAAGAGAAGGCACAGGACAGTTTTCTCTCGAAAGGATATGTAAGAATACCACTTCATAAGGAAATACAGTTTTGCAGAGTAAAGACATATACGTACGCATTGGAAACTCTTTACGAGAAGAAATAACGCATAGTACAAAATTAGCTTGTATCTCCAAAACTACATGTTGTATCTCGAAAAGAATTGTTGTGGCGTGTACGTCTTAACATGTAGCATCTAAAGAGAACCAAAAGGAGAATTTTCTTTCGTCAAAATTTTCAGAAAATCACGTTTTAAGGAAATCCCGCATCGTGCGAAATTATCTTGTTTTCCCTAAACAACACGTTGTAAGTCGAAAAGCTTTCATGTTGCGTGTATGTCTAAGTGTGTAGCCTCAAAAGAGAAGGCACAGGACAGTTTTCTCTCGAAAGGATATGTAAGAATACCACTTCATAAGGAAATAGAAACTCTTTACGAGAAGAAATAACGCATAATACAAAATTAGCTTGTATCTCCAAAACTACACGTTGTATCTCGAAAAGAATTGTTGTGGCGTGTACGTCTTAACATGTAGCATCTAAAGAGAACCAAAAGGAGAATTTTCTTTCGTCAAAATTTTTCAGAAAATCACGTTTTAAGGAAATCCCGCATCGTGCGAAATTATCTTGTTTTTCCTAAACAACACGTTGTAAGTCGAAAAGCTTTCATGTTGCGTGTATGTCTAAGTGTGTAGCCTCAAAAGAGAAGGCACAGGACAGTTTTCTCTCGAAAGGATATGTAAGAATACCACTTCATAAGGAAATACAGTTTTGCAGACTAAAGACATATACGTACGCATTGGAAACTCTTTACGAGAAGAAATAACGCATAGTACAAAATTAGCTTGTATCTCCAAAACTACACGTTGTATCTCCAAAAGAATTGTTGTGGCGTGTACGTCTTAACATGTAGCATCTAAAGAGAACCAAAAGGAGAATTTTCTTTCGTCAAAATTTTTCAGAAAATCACGTTTTAAGGAAATCCCGCATCGTGCGAAATTATCTTGTTTTTCCTAAACAACACGTTGTAAGTCGAAAAGCTTTCATGTTGCGTGTATGTCTAAGTGTGTAGCCTCAAAAGAGAAGGCACAGGACAGTTTTCTCTCGAAAGGATATGTAAGAATACCACTTCATAAGGAAATACAGTTTTGCAGAGTAAAGACATATACGTACGCATTGGAAACTCTTTACGAGAAGAAATAACGCATCGTACAAAATTAGCTTGTATCTCCAAAACTACACGTTGTATCTCGAAAAGAATTGTTGTGGCGTGTACGTCTTAACATGTAGCATCTAAAGAGAACCAAAAGGAGAATTTTCTTTCGTCAAAATTTTTCAGAACATCACGTTTTAAGGAAATACCGCATCGTGCGAAATTATCTTGTTTTTCCTAAACAACACGTTGTAAGTCGAAAAGCTTTCATGTTGCGTGTATGTCTAAGTGTGTAGCCTCAAAAGAGAAGGCACAGGACAGTTTTCTCTCGAAAGGATATGTAAGAATACCACTTCATAAGGAAATACAGTTTTGCAGAGTAAAGACATATACGTACGCATTGGAAACTCTTTACGAGAAGAAATAACGCATCGTACAAAATTAGCTTGTATCTCCAAAACTACACGTTGTATCTCGAAAAGAATTGTTGTGGCGTGTACGTCTTAACATGTAGCATCTAAAGAGAACCAAAAGGAGAATTTTCTTTCGTCAAAATTTTTCAGAAAATCACGTTTTAAGGAAATCCCGCATCGTGCGAAATTATCTTGTTTTTCCTAAACAACACGTTGTAAGTCGAAAAGCTTTCATGTTGCGTGTATGTCTAAGTGTGTAGCCTCAAAAGAGAAGGCACAGGACAGTTTTCTCTCGAAAGGATATGTAAGAATACCACTTCATAAGGAAATACAGTTTTGCAGAGTAAAGACATATACGTACGCATTGGAAACTCTTTACGAGAAGAAATAACGCATCGTACAAAATTAGCTTGTATCTACAAAACTACACGTTGTATCTCGAAAAGAATTGTTGTGGCGTGTACGTCTTAACATATAGCATCTAAAGAGAACCAAAAGGAGAATTTTCTTTCGTCAAAATTTTTCAGAAAATCACGTTTTAAGGAAATCCCGCATCGTGCGAAATTATCTTGTTTTTCCTAAACAACACGTTGGAAGTCGAAAAGCTTTCATGTTGCGGGTATGTCTAAGTGTGTAGCCTGAAAAGAGAAGGCACAGGATAGTTTTCTCTCGAAAGGATATGTAAGAATACCACTTCATAAGGAAATACAGTTTTGCAGAGTAAAGACATATACGTACGCATTGGAAACTCTTTACGAGAAGAAATAACGCATCGTACAAAATTAGCTTGTATCTCCAAAACTACACGTTGTATCTCGAAAAGAATTGTTGTGGCGTGTACGTCTTAACATGTAGCATCTAAAGAGAACCAAAAGGAGAATTTTCTTTCGTCAAAATTTTTCAGAAAATCACGTTTTAAGGAAATCCCGCATCGTGCGAAATTATCTTGTTTTTCCTAAACAACACGTTGTAAGTCGAAAAGCTTTCATGTTGCGTGTATGTCTAAGTGTGTAGCCTCAAAAGAGAAGGCACAGGATAGTTTTCTCTCGAAAGGATATGTAAGAATACCACTTCATAAGGAAATACAGTTTTGCAGAGTAAAGACATATACGTACGCATTGGAAACTCTTTAAGAGAAGAAATAACGCATCGTACAAAATTAGCTTGTATCTCCAAAACTACACGTTGTATCTCGAAAAGAATTGTTGTGGCGTGTACGTCTTAACATGTAGCATCTAAAGAGAACCAAAAGGAGAATTTTCTTTCGTCAAAATTTTTCAGAAAATCACGTTTTAAGGAAATCCCGCATCGTGCGAAATTATCTTGTTTTTCCTAAACAACACGTTGGAAGTCGAAAAGCTTTCATGTTGCGGGTATGTCTAAGTGTGTAGCCTCAAAAGAGAAGGCACAGGACAGTTTTCTCTCGAAAGGATATGTAAGAATACCACTTCATAAGGAAATACAGTTTTGCAGAGTAAAGACATATACGTACGCATTGGAAACTCTTTACGAGAAGAAATAACGCATAGTACAAAATTAGCTTGTATCTCCAAAACTACACGTTGTATCTCGAAAAGAATTGTTGTGGCGTGTACGTCTTAACATGTAGCATCTAAAGAGAACCAAAAGGAGAATTTTCTTTCGTCAAAATTTTTCAGAAAATCACGTTTTAAGGAAATCCCGCATCGTGCGAAATTATCTTGTTTTTCCTAAACAACACGTTGTAAGTCGAAAAGCTTTCATGTTGCGTGTATGTCTAAGTGTGTAGCCTCAAAAGAGAAGGCACAGGACAGTTTTCTCTCGAAAGGATATGTAAGAATACCACTTCATAAGGAAATACAGTTTTGCAGAGTAAAGACATATACGTACGCATTGGGAACTCTTTACGAGAAGAAATAACGCATCGTACAAAATTAGCTTGTATCTCCAAAACTACACGTTGTATCTCGAAAAGAATTGTTGTGGCGTGTACGTCTTAACATGTAGCATCTAAAGAGAACCAAAAGGAGAATTTTCTTTCGTCAAAATTTTTCAGAAAATCACGTTTTAAGGAAATCCCGCATCGTGCGAAATTATCTTGTTTTTCCTAAACAACACGTTGTAAGTCGAAAAGCTTTCATGTTGCGTGTATGTCTAAGTGTGTAGCCTCAAAAGAGAAGGCACAGGACAGTTTTCTCTCGAAAGGATATGTAAGAATACCACTTCATAAGGAAATACAGTTTTGCAGAGTAAAGACATATACGTACGCATTGGAAACTCTTTACGAGAAGAAATAACGCATAGTACAAAATTAGCTTGTATCTCCAAAACTACACGTTGTATCTCGAAAAGAATTGTTGTGGCGTGTACGTCTTAACATGTAGCATCTAAAGAGAACCAAAAGGAGAATTTTCTTTCGTCAAAATTTTTCAGAAAATCACGTTTTAAGGAAATCCCGCATCGTGCGAAATTATCTTGTTTTTCCTAAACAACACGTTGTAAGTCGAAAAGCTTTCATGTTGCGTGTATGTCTAAGTGTGTAGCCTCAAAAGAGAAGGCACAGGACAGTTTTCTCTCGAAAGGATATGTAAGAATACCACTTCATAAGGAAATACAGTTTTGCAGAGTAAAGACATATACGTACGCATTGGAAACTCTTTACGAGAAGAAATAACGCATCGTACAAAATTAGCTTGTATCTCCAAAACTACACGTTGTATCTCGAAAAGAATTGTTGTGGCGTGTACGTCTTAACATGTAGCATCTAAAGAGAACCAAAAGGAGAATTTTCTTTCGTCAAAATTTTTCAGAACATCACGTTTTAAGGAAATCCCGCATCGTGCGAAATTATCTTGTTTTTCCTAAACAACACGTTGTAAGTCGAAAAGCTTTCATGTTGCGTGTATGTCTAAGTGTGTAGCCTCAAAAGAGAAGGCACAGGACAGTTTTCTCTCGAAAGGATATGTAAGAATACCACTTCATAAGGAAATACAGTTTTGCAGAGTAAAGACATATACGTACGCATTGGAAACTCTTTACGAGAAGAAATAACGCATAGTACAAAATTAGCTTGTATCTCCAAAACTACACGTTGTATCTCGAAAAGAATTGTTGTGGCGTGTACGTCTTAACATGTAGCATCTAAAGAGAACCAAAAGGAGAATTTTCTTTCGTCAAAATTTTTCAGAAAATCACGTTTTAAGGAAATCCCGCATCGTGCGAAATTATCTTGTTTTTCCTAAACAACACGTTGTAAGTCGAAAAGCTTTCATGTTGCGTGTATGTCTAAGTGTGTAGCCTCAAAAGAGAAGGCACAGGACAGTTTTCTCTCGAAAGGATATGTAAGAATACCACTTCATAATGAAATACAGTTTTGCAGAGTAAAGACATATACGTACGCATTGGAAACTCTTTACGAGAAGAAATAACGCATAGTACAAAATTAGCTTGTATCTCCAAAACTACACGTTGTATCTCGAAAAGAATTGTTGTGGCGTGTACGTCTTAACATGTAGCATCTAAAGAGAACCAAAAGGAGAATTTTCTTTCGTCAAAATTTTTCAGAAAATCACGTTTTAAGGAAATCCCGCATCGTGCGAAATTATCTTGTTTTTCCTAAACAACACGTTGTAAGTCGAAAAGCTTTCATGTTGCGTGTATGTCTAAGTGTGTAGCCTCAAAACAGAAGGCACAGGACAGTTTTCTCTCGAAAGGATATGTAAGAATACCACTTCATAAGGAAATACAGTTTTGCAGACTAAAGACATATACGTACGCATTGGAAACTCTTTACGAGAAGAAATAACGCATAGTACAAAATTAGCTTGTATCTCCAAAACTACACGTTGTATCTCCAAAAGAATTGTTGTGGCGTGTACGTCTTAACATGTAGCATCTAAAGAGAAACAAAAGGAGAATTTTCTTTCGTCAAAATTTTTCAGAAAATCACGTTTTAAGGAAATCCCGCATCGTGCGAAATTATTTTGTTTTTCCTAAACAACACGTTGTAAGTCGAAAAGCTTTCATGTTGCGTGTATGTCTAAGTGTGTAGCCTCAAAAGAGAAGGCACAGGACAGTTTTCTCTCGAAAGGATATGTAAGAATACCACTTCATAAGGAAATACAGTTTTGCAGAGTAAAGACATATACGTACGCATTGGAAACTCTTTACGAGAAGAAATAACGCATCGTACAAAATTAGCTTGTATCTCCAAAACTACACGTTGTATCTCGAAAAGAATTGTTGTGGCGTGTACGTCTTAACATGTAGCATCTAAAGAGAACCAAAAGGAGAATTTTCTTTCGTCAAAATTTTTCAGAAAATCACGTTTTAAGGAAATCCCGCATCGTGCGAAATTATCTTGTTTTTCCTAAACAACACGTTGTAAGTCGAAAAGCTTTCATGTTGCGTGTATGTCTAAGTGTGTAGCCTCAAAAGAGAAGGCACAGGACAGTTTTCTCTCGAAAGGATATGTAAGAATACCACTTCATAAGGAAATACAGTTTTGCAGAGTAAAGACATATACGTACGCATTGGAAACTCTTTACGAGAAGAAATAACGCATCGTACAAAATTAGCTTGTATCTCCAAAACTACACGTTGTATCTCGAAAAGAATTGTTGTGGCGTGTACGTCTTAACATGTAGCATCTAAAGAGAACCAAAAGGAGAATTTTCTTTCGTCAAAATTTTTCAGAACATCACGTTTTAAGGAAATACCGCATCGTGCGAAATTATCTTGTTTTTCCTAAACAACACGTTGTAAGTCGAAAAGCTTTCATGTTGCGTGTATGTCTAAGTGTGTAGCCTCAAAAGAGAAGGCACAGGACAGTTTTCTCTCGAAAGGATATGTAAGAATACCACTTCATAAGGAAATACAGTTTTGCAGAGTAAAGACATATACGTACGCATTGGAAACTCTTTACGAGAAGAAATAACGCATCGTACAAAATTAGCTTGTATCTCCAAAACTACACGTTGTATCTCGAAAAGAATTGTTGTGGCGTGTACGTCTTAACATGTAGCATCTAAAGAGAACCAAAAGGAGAATTTTCTTTCGTCAAAATTTTTCAGAACATCACGTTTTAAGGAAATACCGCATCGTGCGAAATTATCTTGTTTTTCCTAAACAACACGTTGTAAGTCGAAAAGCTTTCATGTTGCGTGTATGTCTAAGTGTGTAGCCTCAAAAGAGAAGGCACAGGACAGTTTTCTCTCGAAAGGATATGTAAGAATACCACTTCATAAGGAAATACAGTTTTGCAGAGTAAAGACATATACGTACGCATTGGAAACTCTTTACGAGAAGAAATAACGCATCGTACAAAATTAGCTTGTATCTCCAAAACTACACGTTGTATCTCGAAAAGAATTGTTGTGGCGTGTACGTCTTAACATGTAGCATCTAAAGAGAACCAAAAGGAGAATTTTCTTTCGTCAAAATTTTTCAGAAAATCACGTTTTAAGGAAATCCCGCATCGTGCGAAATTATCTTGTTTTTCCTAAACAACACGTTGTAAGTCGAAAAGCTTTCATGTTGCGTGTATGTCTAAGTGTGTAGCCTCAAAAGAGAAGGCACAGGACAGTTTTCTCTCGAAAGGATATGTAAGAATACCACTTCATAAGGAAATACAGTTTTGCAGAGTAAAGACATATAAGTACGCATTGGAAACTCTTTACGAGAAGAAATAACGCATCGTACAAAATTAGCTTGTATCTACAAAACTACACGTTGTATCTCGAAAAGAATTGTTGTGGCGTGTACGTCTTAACATGTAGCATCTAAAGAGAACCAAAAGGAGAATTTTCTTTCGTCAAAATTTTTCAGAAAATCACGTTTTAAGGAAATCCCGCATCGTGCGAAATTATCTTGTTTTTCCTAAACAACACGTTGTAAGTCGAAAAGCTTTCATGTTGCGTGTATGTCTAAGTGTGTAGCCTCAAAAGAGAAGGCACAGGATAGTTTTCTCTCGAAAGGATATGTAAGAATACCACTTCATAAGGAAATACAGTTTTGCAGAGTAAAGACATATACGTACGCATTGGAAACTCTTTAAGAGAAGAAATAACGCATCGTACAAAATTAGCTTGTATCTCCAAAACTACACGTTGTATCTCGAAAAGAATTGTTGTGGCGTGTACGTCTTAACATGTAGCATCTAAAGAGAACCAAAAGGAGAATTTTCTTTCGTCAAAATTTTTCAGAAAATCACGTTTTAAGGAAATCCCGCATCGTGCGAAATTATCTTGTTTTTCCTAAACAACACGTTGGAAGTCGAAAAGCTTTCATGTTGCGGGTATGTCTAAGTGTGTAGCCTCAAAAGAGAAGGCACAGGACAGTTTTCTCTCGAAAGGATATGTAAGAATACCACTTCATAAGGAAATACAGTTTTGCAGAGTAAAGACATATACGTACGCATTGGAAACTCTTTACGAGAAGAAATAACGCATAGTACAAAATTAGCTTGTATCTCCAAAACTACACGTTGTATCTCGAAAAGAATTGTTGTGGCGTGTACGTCTTAACATGTAGCATCTAAAGAGAACCAAAAGGAGAATTTTCTTTCGTCAAAATTTTTCAGAAAATCACGTTTTAAGGAAATCCCGCATCGTGCGAAATTATCTTGTTTTTCCTAAACAACACGTTGTAAGTCGAAAAGCTTTCATGTTGCGTGTATGTCTAAGTGTGTAGCCTCAAAAGAGAAGGCACAGGACAGTTTTCTCTCGAAAGGATATGTAAGAATACCACTTCATAAGGAAATACAGTTTTGCAGAGTAAAGACATATACGTACGCATTGGAAACTCTTTACGAGAAGAAATAACGCATCGTACAAAATTAGCTTGTATCTCCAAAGCTACACGTTGTATCTCGAAAAGAATTGTTGTGGCGTGTACGTCTTAACATGTAGCATCTAAAGAGAACCAAAAGGAGAATTTTCTTTCGTCAAAATTTTTCAGAACATCACGTTTTAAGGAAATCCCGCATCGTGCGAAATTATCTTGTTTTTCCTAAACAACACGTTGTAAGTCGAAAAGCTTTCATGTTGCGTGTATGTCTAAGTGTGTAGCCTCAAAAGAGAAGGCACAGGACAGTTTTCTCTCGAAAGGATATGTAAGAATACCACTTCATAAGGAAATACAGTTTTGCAGAGTAAAGACATATACGTACGCATTGGAAACTCTTTACGAGAAGAAATAACGCATAGTACAAAATTAGCTTGTATCTCCAAAACTACACGTTGTATCTCGAAAAGAATTGTTGTGGCGTGTACGTCTTAACATGTAGCATCTAAAGAGAACCAAAAGGAGAATTTTCTTTCGTCAAAATTTTTCAGAAAATCACGTTTTAAGGAAATCCCGCATCGTGCGAAATTATCTTGTTTTTCCTAAACAACACGTTGTAAGTCGAAAAGCTTTCATGTTGCGTGTATGTCTAAGTGTGTAGCCTCAAAAGAGAAGGCACAGGACAGTTTTCTCTCGAAAGGATATGTAAGAATACCACTTCATAAGGAAATACAGTTTTGCAGAGTAAAGACATATACGTACGCATTGGAAACTCTTTACGAGAAGAAATAACGCATAGTACAAAATTAGCTTGTATCTCCAAAACTACACGTTGTATCTCGAAAAGAATTGTTGTGGCGTGTACGTCTTAACATGTAGCATCTAAAGAGAACCAAAAGGAGAATTTTCTTTCGTCAAAATTTTTCAGAAAATCACGTTTTAAGGAAATCCCGCATCGTGCGAAATTATCTTGTTTTTCCTAAACAACACGTTGTAAGTCGAAAAGCTTTCATGTTGCGTGTATGTCTAAGTGTGTAGCCTCAAAACAGAAGGCACAGGACAGTTTTCTCTCGAAAGGATATGTAAGAATACCACTTCATAAGGAAATACAGTTTTGCAGACTAAAGACATATACGTACGCATTGGAAACTCTTTACGAGAAGAAATAACGCATAGTACAAAATTAGCTTGTATCTCCAAAACTACACGTTGTATCTCCAAAAGAATTGTTGTGGCGTGTACGTCTTAACATGTAGCATCTAAAGAGAAACAAAAGGAGAATTTTCTTTCGTCAAAATTTTTCAGAAAATCACGTTTTAAGGAAATCCCGCATCGTGCGAAATTATCTTGTTTTTCCTAAACAACACGTTGTAAGTCGAAAAGCTTTCATGTTGCGTGTATGTCTAAGTGTGTAGCCTCAAAAGAGAAGGCACAGGACAGTTTTCTCTCGAAAGGATATGTAAGAATACCACTTCATAAGGAAATACAGTTTTGCAGAGTAAAGACATATACGTACGCATTGGAAACTCTTTACGAGAAGAAATAACGCATCGTACAAAATTAGCTTGTATCTCCAAAACTACAAGTTGTATCTCGAAAAGAATTGTTGTGGCGTGTACGTCTTAACATGTAGCATCTAAAGAGAACCAAAAGGAGAATTTTCTTTCGTCAAAATTTTTCAGAAAATCACGTTTTAAGGAAATCCCGCATCGTGCGAAATTATCTTGTTTTTCCTAAACAACATGTTGTAAGTCGAAAAGCTTTCATGTTGCGTGTATGTCTAAGTGTGTAGCCTCAAAAGAGAAGGCACAGGACAGTTTTCTCTCGAAAGGATATGTAAGAATAACACTTCATAAGGAAATACAGTTTTGCAGAGTAAAGACATATACGTACGCATTGGAAACTCTTTACGAGAAGAAATAACGCATAGTACAAAATTAGCTTGTATCTCCAAAACTACACGTTGTATCTCGAAAAGAATTGTTGTGGCGTGTACGTCTTAACATGTAGCATCTAAAGAGAACCAAAAGGAGAATTTTCTTTCGTCAAAATTTTTCAGAAAATCACGTTTTAAGGAAATCCCGCATCGTGCGAAATTATTTTGTTTTTCCTAAACAACACGTTGTAAGTCGAAAAGCTTTCATGTTGCGTGTATGTCTAAGTGTGTAGCCTCAAAAGAGAAGGCACAGGACAGTTTTCTCTCGAAAGGATATGTAAGAATACCACTTCATAAGGAAATACAGTTTTGCAGAGTAAAGACATATACGTACGCATTGGAAACTCTTTACGAGAAGAAATAACGCATCGTACAAAATTAGCTTGTATCTCCAAAACTACACGTTGTATCTCGAAAAGAATTGTTGTGGCGTGTACGTCTTAACATGTAGCATCTAAAGAGAACCAAAAGGAGAATTTTCTTTCGTCAAAATTTTTCAGAAAATCACGTTTTAAGGAAATCCCGCATCGTGCGAAATTATCTTGTTTTTCCTAAACAACACGTTGTAAGTCGAAAAGCTTTCATGTTGCGTGTATGTCTAAGTGTGTAGCCTCAAAAGAGAAGGCACAGGACAGTTTTCTCTCGAAAGGATATGTAAGAATACCACTTCATAAGGAAATACAGTTTTGCAGAGTAAAGACATATACGTACGCATTGGAAACTCTTTACGAGAAGAAATAACGCATCGTACAAAATTAGCTTGTATCTCCAAAACTACACGTTGTATCTCGAAAAGAATTGTTGTGGCGTGTACGTCTTAACATGTAGCATCTAAAGAGAACCAAAAGGAGAATTTTCTTTCGTCAAAATTTTTCAGAAAATCACGTTTTAAGGAAATCCCGCATCGTGCGAAATTATCTTGTTTTTCCTAAACAACACGTTGTAAGTCGAAAAGCTTTCATGTTGCGTGTATGTCTAAGTGTGTAGCCTCAAAAGAGAAGGCACAGGACAGTTTTCTCTCGAAAGGATATGTAAGAATACCACTTCATAAGGAAATACAGTTTTGCAGAGTAAAGACATATACGTACGCATTGGAAACTCTTTACGAGAAGAAATAACGCATCGTACAAAATTAGCTTGTATCTCCAAAACTACACGTTGTATCTCGAAAAGAATTGTTGTGGCGTGTACGTCTTAACATGTAGCATCTAAAGAGAACCAAAAGGAGAATTTTCTTTCGTCAAAATTTTTCAGAAAATCACGTTTTAAGGAAATCCCGCATCGTGCGAAATTATCTTGTTTTTCCTAAACAACACGTTGTAAGTCGAAAAGCTTTCATGTTGCGTGTATGTCTAAGTGTGTAGCCTCAAAAGAGAAGGCACAGGACAGTTTTCTCTCGAAAGGATATGTAAGAATACCACTTCATAAGGAAATACAGTTTTGCAGAGTAAAGACATATACGTACGCATTGGAAACTCTTTACGAGAAGAAATAACGCATCGTACAAAATTAGCTTGTATCTACAAAACTACACGTTGTATCTCGAAAAGAATTGTTGTGGCGTGTACGTCTTAACATGTAGCATCTAAAGAGAACCAAAAGGAGAATTTTCTTTCGTCAAAATTTTTCAGAAAATCACGTTTTAAGGAAATCCCGCATCGTGCGAAATTATCTTGTTTTTCCTAAACAACACGTTGTAAGTCGAAAAGCTTTCATGTTGCGTGTATGTCTAAGTGTGTAGCCTCAAAAGAGAAGGCACAGGATAGTTTTCTCTCGAAAGGATATGTAAGAATACCACTTCATAAGGAAATACAGTTTTGCAGAGTAAAGACATATACGTACGCATTGGAAACTCTTTAAGAGAAGAAATAACGCATCGTACAAAATTAGCTTGTATCTCCAAAACTACACGTTGTATCTCGAAAAGAATTGTTGTGGCGTGTACGTCTTAACATGTAGCATCTAAAGAGAACCAAAAGGAGAATTTTCTTTCGTCAAAATTTTTCAGAAAATCACGTTTTAAGGAAATCCCGCATCGTGCGAAATTATCTTGTTTTTCCTAAACAACACGTTGGAAGTCGAAAAGCTTTCATGTTGCGGGTATGTCTAAGTGTGTAGCCTCAAAAGAGAAGGCACAGGACAGTTTTCTCTCGAAAGGATATGTAAGAATACCACTTCATAAGGAAATACCGTTTTGCAGAGTAAAGACATATACGTACGCATTGGAAACTCTTTACGAGAAGAAATAACGCATAGTACAAAATTAGCTTGTATCTCCAAAACTACACGTTGTATCTCGAAAAGAATTGTTGTGGCGTGTACGTCTTAAAATGTAGCATCTAAAGAGAACCAAAAGGAGAATTTTCTTTCGTCAAAATTTTTCAGAAAATCACGTTTTAAGGAAATCCCGCATCGTGCGAAATTATCTTGTTTTTCCTAAACAACACGTTGTAAGTCGAAAAGCTTTCATGTTGCGTGTATGTCTAAGTGTGTAGCCTCAAAAGAGAAGGCACAGGACAGTTTTCTCTCGAAAGGATATGTAAGAATACCACTTCATAAGGAAATACAGTTTTGCAGAGTAAAGACATATACGTACGCATTGGGAACTCTTTAAGAGAAGAAATAACGCATCGTACAAAATTAGCTTGTATCTCCAAAACTACACGTTGTATCTCGAAAAGAATTGTTGTGGCGTGTACGTCTTAACATGTAGCATCTAAAGAGAACCAAAAGGAGAATTTTCTTTCGTCAAAATTTTTCAGAAAATCACGTTTTAAGGAAATCCCGCATCGTGCGAAATTATCTTGTTTTTCCTAAACAACACGTTGTAAGTCGAAAAGCTTTCATGTTGCGTGTATGTCTAAGTGTGTAGCCTCAAAAGAGAAGGCACAGGACAGTTTTCTCTCGAAAGGATATGTAAGAATACCACTTCATAAGGAAATACAGTTTTGCAGAGTAAAGACATATACGTACGCATTGGAAACTCTTTACGAGAAGAAATAACGCATCGTACAAAATTAGCTTGTATCTCCAAAACTACACGTTGTATCTCGAAAAGAATTGTTGTGGCGTGTACGTCTTAACATGTAGCATCTAAAGAGAACCAAAAGGAGAATTTTCTTTCGTCAAAATTTTTCAGAAAATCACGTTTTAAGAAAATCCCGCATCGTGCGAAATTATCTTGTTTTTCCTAAACAACACGTTGTAAGTCGAAAAGCTTTCATGTTGCGTGTATGTCTAAGTGTGTAGCCTCAAAAGAGAAGGCACAGGACAGTTTTCTCTCGAAAGGATATGTAAGAATACCACTTCATAAGGAAATACAGTTTTGCAGAGTAAAGACATATACGTACGCATTGGAAACTCTTTACGAGAAGAAATAACGCATCGTACAAAATTAGCTTGTATCTACAAAACTACACGTTGTATCTCGAAAAGAATTGTTGTGGCGTGTACGTCTTAACATGTAGCATCTAAAGAGAACCAAAAGGAGAATTTTCTTTCGTCAAAATTTTTCAGAAAATCACGTTTTAAGGAAATCCCGCATCGTGCGAAATTATCTTGTTTTTCCTAAACAACACGTTGTAAGTCGAAAAGCTTTCATGTTGCGTGTATGTCTAAGTGTGTAGCCTCAAAAGAGAAGGCACAGGACAGTTTTCTCTCGAAAGGATATGTAAGAATACCACTTCATAAGGAAATACAGTTTTGCAGAGTAAAGACATATACGTACGCATTGGAAACTCTTTACGAGAAGAAATAACGCATAGTACAAAATTAGCTTGTATCTCCAAAACTACACGTTGTATCTCGAAAAGAATTGTTGTGGCGTGTACGTCTTAACATGTAGCATCTAAAGAGAACCAAAAGGAGAATTTTCTTTCGTCAAAATTTTTCAGAAAATCACGTTTTAAGGAAATCCCGCATCGTGCGAAATTATCTTGTTTTTCCTAAACAACACGCTGTAAGTCGAAAAGCTTTCATGTTGCGTGTATGTCTAAGTGTGTAGCCTCAAAAGAGAAGGCACAGGACAGTTTTCTCTCGAAAGGATATGTAAGAATACCACTTCATAAGGAAATACAGTTTTGCAAAGTAAAGACATATACGTACGCATTGGAAACTCTTTACGAGAAGAAATAACGCATAGTACAAAATTAGCTTGTATCTCCAAAACTACACGTTGTATCTCGAAAAGAATTGTTGTGGCGTGTACGTCTTAACATGTAGCATCTAAAGAGAACCAAAAGGAGAATTTTCTTTCGTCAAAATTTTTCAGAAAATCACGTTTTAAGGAAATCCCGCATCGTGCGAAATTATCTTGTTTTTCCTAAACAACACGTTGTAAGTCGAAAAGCTTTCATGTTGCGTGTATGTCTAAGTGTGTAGCCTCAAAAGAGAAGGCACAGGACAGTTTTCTCTCGAAAGGATATGTAAGAATACCACTTCATAAGGAAATACAGTTTTGCAGAGTAAAGAATATACGTACGCATTGGAAACTCTTTACGAGAAGAAATAACGCATAGTACAAAATTAGCTTGTATCTCCAAAACTACACGTTGTATCTCGAAAAGAATTGTTGTGGCGTGTACGTCTTAACATGTAGCATCTAAAGAGAACCAAAAGGAGAATTTTCTTTCGTCAAAATTTTTCAGAAAATCACGTTTTAAGGAAATCCCGCATCGTGCGAAATTATCTTGTTTTTCCTAAACAACACGTTGTAAGTCGAAAAGCTTTCATGTTGCGTGTATGTCTAAGTGTGTAGCCTCAAAAGAGAAGGCACAGGACAGTTTTCTCTCGAAAGGATATGTAAGAATACCACTTCATAAGGAAATACAGTTTTGCAGAGTAAAGACATATACGTACGCATTGGAAACTCTTTACGAGAAGAAATAACGCATCGTACAAAATTAGCTTGTATCTCCAAAACTACACGTTGTATCTCGAAAAGAATTGTTGTGGCGTGTACGTCTTAACATGTAGCATCTAAAGAGAACCAAAAGGAGAATTTTCTTTCGTCAAAATTTTTCAGAACATCACGTTTTAAGGAAATCCCGCATCGTGCGAAATTATCTTGTTTTTCCTAAACAACACGTTGTAAGTCGAAAAGCTTTCATGTTGCGTGTATGTCTAAGTGTGTAGCCTCAAAAGAGAAGGCACAGGACAGTTTTCTCTCGAAAGGATATGTAAGAATACCACTTCATAAGGAAATACAGTTTTGCAGAGTAAAGACATATACGTACGCATTGGAAACTCTTTACGAGAAGAAATAACGCATAGTACAAAATTAGCTTGTATCTCCAAAACTACACGTTGTATCTCGAAAAGAATTGTTGTGGCGTGTACGTCTTAACATGTAGCATCTAAAGAGAACCAAAAGGAGAATTTTCTTTCGTCAAAATTTTTCAGAAAATCACGTTTTAAGGAAATCCCGCATCGTGCGAAATTATCTTGTTTTTCCTAAACAACACGTTGTAAGTCGAAAAGCTTTCATGTTGCGTGTATGTCTAAGTGTGTAGCCTCAAAAGAGAAGGCACAGGACAGTTTTCTCTCGAAAGGATATGTAAGAATACCACTTCATAAGGAAATACAGTTTTGCAGAGTAAAGACATATACGTACGCATTGGAAACTCTTTACGAGAAGAAATAACGCATAGTACAAAATTAGCTTGTATCTCCAAAACTACACGTTGTATCTCGAAAAGAATTGTTGTGGCGTGTACGTCTTAACATGTAGCATCTAAAGAGAACCAAAAGGAGAATTTTCTTTCGTCAAAATTTTTCAGAAAATCACGTTTTAAGGAAATCCCGCATCGTGCGAAATTATCTAGTTTTTCCTAAACAACACGTTGTAAGTCGAAAAGCTTTCATGTTGCGTGTATGTCTAAGTGTGTAGCCTCAAAACAGAAGGCACAGGACAGTTTTCTCTCGAAAGGATATGTAAGAATACCACTTCATAAGGAAATACAGTTTTGCAGACTAAAGACATATACGTACGCATTGGAAACTCTTTACGAGAAGAAATAACGCATAGTACAAAATTAGCTTGTATCTCCAAAACTACACGTTGTATCTCCAAAAGAATTGTTGTGGCGTGTACGTCTTAACATGTAGCATCTAAAGAGAAACAAAAGGAGAATTTTCTTTCGTCAAAATTTTTCAGAAAATCACGTTTTAAGGAAATCCCGCATCGTGCGAAATTATCTTGTTTTTCCTAAACAACACGTTGTAAGTCGAAAAGCTTTCATGTTGCGTGTATGTCTAAGTGTGTAGCCTCAAAAGAGAAGGCACAGGACAGTTTTCTCTCGAAAGGATATGTAAGAATACCACTTCATAAGGAAATACAGTTTTGCAGAGTAAAGAATATACGTACGCATTGGAAACTCTTTACGAGAAGAAATAACGCATAGTACAAAATTAGCTTGTATCTCCAAAACTACACGTTGTATCTCGAAAAGAATTGTTGTGGCGTGTACGTCTTAACATGTAGCATCTAAAGAGAACCAAAAGGAGAATTTTCTTTCGTCAAAATATTTCAGAAAATCACGTTTTAAGGAAATCCCGCATCGTGCGAAATTATCTTGTTTTTCCTAAACAACACGTTGTAAGTCGAAAAGCTTTCATGTTGCGTGTATGTCTAAGTGTGTAGCCTCAAAAGAGAAGGCACAGGACAGTTTTCTCTCGAAAGGATATGTAAGAATACCACTTCATAAGGAAATACAGTTTTGCAGAGTAAAGACATATACGTACGCATTGGAAACTCTTTACGAGAAGAAATAACGCATCGTACAAAATTAGCTTGTATCTCCAAAACTACACGTTGTATCTCGAAAAGAATTGTTGTGGCGTGTACGTCTTAACATGTAGCATCTAAAGAGAACCAAAAGGAGAATTTTCTTTCGTCAAAATTTTTCAGAAAATCACGTTTTAAGGAAATCCCGCATCGTGCGAAATTATCTTGTTTTTCCTAAACAACACGTTGTAAGTCGAAAAGCTTTCATGTTGCGTGTATGTCTAAGTGTGTAGCCTCAAAAGAGAAGGCACAGGACAGTTTTCTCTCGAAAGGATATGTAAGAATACCACTTCATAAGGAAATACAGTTTTGCAGAGTAAAGACATATACGTACGCATTGGAAACTCTTTACGAGAAGAAATAACGCATCGTACAAAATTAGCTTGTATCTCCAAAACTACACGTTGTATCTCGAAAAGAATTGTTGTGGCGTGTACGTCTTAACATGTAGCATCTAAAGAGAACCAAAAGGAGAATTTTCTTTCGTCAAAATTTTTCAGAAAATCACGTTTTAAGGAAATCCCGCATCGTGCGAAATTATCTAGTTTTTCCTAAACAACACGTTGTAAGTCGAAAAGCTTTCATGTTGCGTGTATGTCTAAGTGTGTAGCCTCAAAACAGAAGGCACAGGACAGTTTTCTCTCGAAAGGATATGTAAGAATACCACTTCATAAGGAAATACAGTTTTGCAGACTAAAGACATATACGTACGCATTGGAAACTCTTTACGAGAAGAAATAACGCATAGTACAAAATTAGCTTGTATCTCCAAAACTACACGTTGTATCTCCAAAAGAATTGTTGTGGCATGTACGTCTTAACATGTAGCATCTAAAGAGAAACAAAAGGAGAATTTTCTTTCGTCAAAATTTTTCAGAAAATCACGTTTTAAGGAAATCCCGCATCGTGCGAAATTATCTTGTTTTTCCTAAACAACACGTTGTAAGTCGAAAAGCTTTCATGTTGCGTGTATGTCTAAGTGTGTAGCCTCAAAAGAGAAGGCACAGGACAGTTTTCTCTCGAAAGGATATGTAAGAATACCACTTCATAAGGAAATACAGTTTTGCAGAGTAAAGACATATACGTACGCATTGGAAACTCTTTACGAGAAGAAATAACGCATCATACAAAATTAGCTTGTATCTCCAAAACTACAAGTTGTATCTCGAAAAGAATTGTTGTGGCGTGTACGTCTTAACATGTAGCATCTAAAGAGAACCAAAAGGAGAATTTTCTTTCGTCAAAATTTTTCAGAAAATCACGTTTTAAGGAAATCCTGCATCGTGCGAAATTATCTTGTTTTTCCTAAACAACATGTTGTAAGTCGAAAAGCTTTCATGTTGCGGGTATGTCTAAGTGTGTAGCCTCAAAAGAGAAGGCACAGGACAGTTTTCTCTCGAAAGGATATGTAAGAATACCACTTCATAAGGAAATACAGTTTTGCAGAGTAAAGACATATACGTACGCATTGGAAACTCTTTACGAGAAGAAATAACGCATACTACAAAATTAGCTTGTATCTCCAAAACTACACGTTGTATCTCGAAAAGAATTGTTGTGGCGTGTACGTCTTAACATGTAGCATCTAAAGAGAACCAAAAGGAGAATTTTCTTTCGTCAAAATTTTTCAGAAAATCACGTTTTAAGGAAATCCCGCATCGTGCGAAATTATCTTGTTTTTCCTAAACAACACGTTGTAAGTCGAAAAGCTTTCATGTTGCGTGTATGTCTAAGTGTGTAGCCTCAAAAGAGAAGGCACAGGACAGTTTTCTCTCGAAAGGATATGTAAGAATACCACTTCATAAGGAAATACAGTTTTGCAGAGTAAAGAATATACGTACGCATTGGAAACTCTTTACGAGAAGAAATAACGCATAGTACAAAATTAGCTTGTATCTCCAAAACTACACGTTGTATCTCGAAAAGAATTGTTGTGGCGTGTACGTCTTAACATGTAGCATCTAAAGAGAACCAAAAGGAGAATTTTCTTTCGTCAAAATTTTTCAGAAAATCACGTTTTAAGGAAATCCCGCATCGTGCGAAATTATCTTGTTTTTCCTAAACAACACGTTGTAAGTCGAAAAGCTTTCATGTTGCGTGTATGTCTAAGTCTGTAGCCTCAAAAGAGAAGGCACAGGACAGTTTTCTCTCGAAAGGATATGTAAGAATACCACTTCATAAGGAAATACAGTTTTGCAGAGTAAAGACATATACGTACGCATTGGAAACTCTTTACGAGAAGAAATAACGCATCGTACAAAATTAGCTTGTATCTCCAAAACTACACGTTGTATCTCGAAAAGAATTGTTGTGGCGTGTACGTCTTAACATGTAGCATCTAAAGAGAACCAAAAGGAGAATTTTCTTTCGTCAAAATTTTTCAGAACATCACGTTTTAAGGAAATCCCGCATCGTGCGAAATTATCTTGTTTTTCCTAAACAACACGTTGTAAGTCGAAAAGCTTTCATGTTGCGTGTATGTCTAAGTGTGTAGCCTCAAAAGAGAAGGCACAGGACAGTTTTCTCTCGAAAGGATATGTAAGAATACCACTTCATAAGGAAATACAGTTTTGCAGAGTAAAGACATATACGTACGCATTGGAAACTCTTTACGAGAAGAAATAACGCATAGTACAAAATTAGCTTGTATCTCCAAAACTACACGTTGTATCTCGAAAAGAATTGTTGTGGCGTGTACGTCTTAACATGTAGCATCTAAAGAGAACCAAAAGGAGAATTTTCTTTCGTCAAAATTTTTCAGAAAATCACGTTTTAAGGAAATCCCGCATCGTGCGAAATTATCTTGTTTTTCCTAAACAACACGTTGTAAGTCGAAAAGCTTTCATGTTGCGTGTATGTCTAAGTGTGTAGCCTCAAAAGAGAAGGCACAGGACAGTTTTCTCTCGAAAGGATATGTAAGAATACCACTTCATAAGGAAATACAGTTTTGCAGAGTAAAGACATATACGTACGCATTGGAAACTCTTTACGAGAAGAAATAACGCATAGTACAAAATTAGCTTGTATCTCCAAAACTACACGTTGTATCTCGAAAAGAATTGTTGTGGCGTGTACGTCTTAACATGTAGCATCTAAAGAGAACCAAAAGGAGAATTTTCTTTCGTCAAAATTTTTCAGAAAATCACGTTTTAAGGAAATCCCGCATCGTGCGAAATTATCTAGTTTTTCCTAAACAACACGTTGTAAGTCGAAAAGCTTTCATGTTGCGTGTATGTCTAAGTGTGTAGCCTCAAAACAGAAGGCACAGGACAGTTTTCTCTCGAAAGGATATGTAAGAATACCACTTCATAAGGAAATACAGTTTTGCAGACTAAAGACATATACGTACGCATTGGAAACTCTTTACGAGAAGAAATAACGCATAGTACAAAATTAGCTTGTATCTCCAAAACTACACGTTGTATCTCCAAAAGAATTGTTGTGGCGTGTACGTCTTAACATGTAGCATCTAAAGAGAAACAAAAGGAGAATTTTCTTTCGTCAAAATTTTTCAGAAAATCACGTTTTAAGGAAATCCCGCATCGTGCGTAATTATCTTGTTTTTCCTAAACAACACGTTGTAAGTCGAAAAGCTTTCATGTTGCGTGTATGTCTAAGTGTGTAGCCTCAAAAGAGAAGGCACAGGACAGTTTTCTCTCGAAAGGATATGTAAGAATACCACTTCATAAGGAAATACAGTTTTGCAGAGTAAAGAATATACGTACGCATTGGAAACTCTTTACGAGAAGAAATAACGCATAGTACAAAATTAGCTTGTATCTCCAAAACTACACGTTGTATCTCGAAAAGAATTGTTGTGGCGTGTACGTCTTAACATGTAGCATCTAAAGAGAACCAAAAGGAGAATTTTCTTTCGTCAAAATATTTCAGAAAATCACGTTTTAAGGAAATCCCGCATCGTGCGAAATTATCTTGTTTTTCCTAAACAACACGTTGTAAGTCGAAAAGCTTTCATGTTGCGTGTATGTCTAAGTGTGTAGCCTCAAAAGAGAAGGCACAGGACAGTTTTCTCTCGAAAGGATATGTAAGAATACCACTTCATAAGGAAATACAGTTTTGCAGAGTAAAGACATATACGTACGCATTGGAAACTCTTTACGAGAAGAAATAACGCATCGTACAAAATTAGCTTGTATCTCCAAAACTACACGTTGTATCTCGAAAAGAATTGTTGTGGCGTGTACGTCTTAACATGTAGCATCTAAAGAGAACCAAAAGGAGAATTTTCTTTCGTCAAAATTTTTCAGAAAATCACGTTTTAAGGAAATCCCGCATCGTGCGAAATTATCTTGTTTTTCCTAAACAACACGTTGTAAGTCGAAAAGCTTTCATGTTGCGTGTATGTCTAAGTGTGTAGCCTCAAAAGAGAAGGCACAGGACAGTTTTCTCTCGAAAGGATATGTAAGAATACCACTTCATAAGGAAATACAGTTTTGCAGAGTAAAGACATATACGTACGCATTGGAAACTCTTTACGAGAAGAAATAACGCATCGTACAAAATTAGCTTGTATCTCCAAAACTACACGTTGTATCTCGAAAAGAATTGTTGTGGCGTGTACGTCTTAACATGTAGCATCTAAAGAGAACCAAAAGGAGAATTTTCTTTCGTCAAAATTTTTCAGAAAATCACGTTTTAAGGAAATCCCGCATCGTGCGAAATTATCTAGTTTTTCCTAAACAACACGTTGTAAGTCGAAAAGCTTTCATGTTGCGTGTATGTCTAAGTGTGTAGCCTCAAAACAGAAGGCACAGGACAGTTTTCTCTCGAAAGGATATGTAAGAATACCACTTCATAAGGAAATACAGTTTTGCAGACTAAAGACATATACGTACGCATTGGAAACTCTTTACGAGAAGAAATAACGCATAGTACAAAATTAGCTTGTATCTCCAAAACTACACGTTGTATCTCCAAAAGAATTGTTGTGGCATGTACGTCTTAACATGTAGCATCTAAAGAGAAACAAAAGGAGAATTTTCTTTCGTCAAAATTTTTCAGAAAATCACGTTTTAAGGAAATCCCGCATCGTGCGAAATTATCTTGTTTTTCCTAAACAACACGTTGTAAGTCGAAAAGCTTTCATGTTGCGTGTATGTCTAAGTGTGTAGCCTCAAAAGAGAAGGCACAGGACAGTTTTCTCTCGAAAGGATATGTAAGAATACCACTTCATAAGGAAATACAGTTTTGCAGAGTAAAGACATATACGTACGCATTGGAAACTCTTTACGAGAAGAAATAACGCATCATACAAAATTAGCTTGTATCTCCAAAACTACAAGTTGTATCTCGAAAAGAATTGTTGTGGCGTGTACGTCTTAACATGTAGCATCTAAAGAGAACCAAAAGGAGAATTTTCTTTCGTCAAAATTTTTCAGAAAATCACGTTTTAAGGAAATCCTGCATCGTGCGAAATTATCTTGTTTTTCCTAAACAACATGTTGTAAGTCGAAAAGCTTTCATGTTGCGGGTATGTCTAAGTGTGTAGCCTCAAAAGAGAAGGCACAGGACAGTTTTCTCTCGAAAGGATATGTAAGAATACCACTTCATAAGGAAATACAGTTTTGCAGAGTAAAGACATATACGTACGCATTGGAAACTCTTTACGAGAAGAAATAACGCATACTACAAAATTAGCTTGTATCTCCAAAACTACACGTTGTATCTCGAAAAGAATTGTTGTGGCGTGTACGTCTTAACATGTAGCATCTAAAGAGAACCAAAAGGAGAATTTTCTTTCGTCAAAATTTTTCAGAAAATCACGTTTTAAGGAAATCCCGCATCGTGCGAAATTATCTTGTTTTTCCTAAACAACACGTTGTAAGTCGAAAAGCTTTCATGTTGCGTGTATGTCTAAGTGTGTAGCCTCAAAAGAGAAGGCACAGGACAGTTTTCTCTCGAAAGGATATGTAAGAATACCACTTCATAAGGAAATACAGTTTTGCAGAGTAAAGACATATACGTACGCATTGGAAACTCTTTACGAGAAGAAATAACGCATCGTACAAAATTAGCTTGTATCTCCAAAACTACACGTTGTATCTCGAAAAGAATTGTTGTGGCGTGTACGTCTTAACATGTAGCATCTAAAGAGAACCAAAAGGAGAATTTTCTTTCGTCAAAATTTTTCAGAAAATCACGTTTTAAGGAAATCCCGCATCGTGCGAAATTATCTTGTTTTTCCTAAACAACACGTTGTAAGTCGAAAAGCTTTCATGTTGCGTGTATGTCTAAGTGTGTAGCCTCAAAAGAGAAGGCACAGGACAGTTTTCTCTCGAAAGGATATGTAAGAATACCACTTCATAAGGAAATACAGTTTTGCAGAGTAAAGACATATACGTACGCATTGGAAACTCTTTACGAGAAGAAATAACGCATCGTACAAAATTAGCTTGTATCTCCAAAACTACACGTTGTATCTCGAAAAGAATTGTTGTGGCGTGTACGTTTTAACATGTAGCATCTAAAGAGAACCAAAAGGAGAATTTTCTTTCGTCAAAATTTTTCAGAAATTCACGTTTTAAGGAAATCCCGCATCTTGCGAAATTATCTTGTTTTTCCTAAACAACACGTTGTAAGTCGAAAAGCTTTCATATTGCGGGTATGTCTAAGTGTGTAGCCTCAAAAGAGAAGGCACAGGACAGTTTTCTCTCGAAAGGATATGTAAGAATACCACTTCATAAGGAAATACAGTTTTGCAGAGTAAAGACATTTACGTACGCATTGGAAACTCTTTACGAGAAGAAATAAGCATAGTACAAAAATAGCTTGTATCTCCAAAACTACACGTTGTATCTCGAAAAGAATTGTTGTGGCGTGTACGTCTTAACATGTAGCATCTAAAGAGAACCAAAAGGAGAATTTTCTTTCGTCAAAATTTTTCAGAAAATCACGTTTTAAGGAAATCCCGCATCGTGCGAAATTATCTTGTTTTTCCTAAACAACACGTTGTAAGTCGAAAAGCTTTCATGTTGCGTGTATGTCTAAGTGTGTAGCCTCAAAAGAGAAGGCACAGGACAGTTTTCTCTCGAAAGGATATGTAAGAATACCACTTCATAAGGAAATACAGTTTTGCAGAGTAAAGACATATACGTACGCATTGGAAACTCTTTACGAGAAGAAATAACGCATAGTACAAAATTAGCTTGTATCTCCAAAACTACACGTTGTATCTCGAAAAGAATTGTTGTGGCGTGTACGTCTTAACATGTAGCATCTAAAGAGAACCAAAAGGAGAATTTTCTTTCGTCAAAATTTTTCAGAAAATCACGTTTTAAGGAAATCCCGCATCGTGCGAAATTATCTTGTTTTTCCTAAACAACACGTTGTAAGTCGAAAAGCTTTCATGTTGCGTGTATGTCTAAGTGTGTAGCCTCAAAAGAGAAGGCACAGGACAGTTTTCCCTCGAAAGGATATGTAAGAATACCACTTCATAAGGAAATACAGTTTTGCAGAGTAAAGACATATACGTACGCATTGGAAACTCTTTACGAGAAGAAATAACGCATAGTACAAAATTAGCTTGTATCTCCAAAACTACACGTTGTATCTCGAAAAGAATTGTTGTGGCGTGTACGTCTTAACATGTAGCATCTAAAGAGAACCAAAAGGAGAATTTTCTTTCGTCAAAATTTTTCAGAAAATCACGTTTTAAGGAAATCCCGCATCGTGCGAAATTATCTTGTTTTTCCTAAACAACACGTTGTAGGTCGAAAAGCTTTCATGTTGCGTGTATGTCTAAGTGTGTAGCCTCAAAAGAGAAGGCACAGGACAGTTTTCTCTCGAAAGGATATGTAAGAATACCACTTCATAAGGAAATACAGTTTTGCAGAGTAAAGACATATACGTACGCATTGGAAACTCTTTACGAGAAGAAATAACGCATAGTACAAAATTAGCTTGTATCTCCAAAACTACACGTTGTATCTCGAAAAGAATTGTTGTGGCTTGTACGTCTTAACATGTAGCATCTAAAGAGAACCAAAAGGAGAATTTTCTTTCGTCAAAATTTTTCAGAAAATCACGTTTTAAGGAAATCCCGCATCGTGCGAAATTATCTTGTTTTTCCTAAACAACACGTTGTAAGTCGAAAAGCTTTCATGTTGCGTGTATGTCTAAGTGTGTAGCCTCAAAAGAGAAGGCACAGGACAGTTTTCTCTCGAAAGGATATGTAAGAATACCACTTCATAAGGAAATACAGTTTTGCAGAGTAAAGACATATACGTACGCATTGGAAACTCTTTACGAGAAGAAATAACGCATACTACAAAATTAGCTTGTATCTCCAAAACTACACGTTGTATCTCGAAAAGAATTGTTGTGGCGTGTACGTCTTAACATGTAGCATCTAAAGAGAACCAAAAGGAGAATTTTCTTTCGTCAAAATTTTTCAGAAATTCACGTTTTAAGGAAATCCCGCATCGTGCGAAATTATCTTGTTTTTCCTAAACAACACGTTGTAAGTCGAAAAGATTTCATGTTGCGGGTATGTCTAAGTGTGTAGCCTCAAAGGAGAAGGCACAGGATAGTTTTCTCTCGAAAGGATATGTAAGAATACCACTTCATAAGGAAATACAGTTTTGCAGAGTAAAGACATATAGGTACGCATTGGAAACTCTTTACAAGAAGAAATAACGCATAGTACAAAATTAGCTTGTATCTCCAAAACTACACGTTGTATCTCGAAAAGAATTGTTGTGGCGTGTACGTCTTAACATGTAGCATCTAAAGAGAACCAAAAGGAGAATTTTCTTTCGTCAAAATTTTTCAGAAAATCACGTTTTAAGGAAATCCCGCATCGTGCGAAATTATCTTGTTTTTCCTAAACAACACGTTGTAAGTCGAAAAGCTTTCATGTTGCGTGTATGTCTAAGTGTGTAGCCTCAAAAGAGAAGGCACAGGACAGTTTTCTCTCGAAAGGATATGTAAGAATACCACTTCATAAGGAAATACAGTTTTGCAGAGTAAAGACATATACGTACGCATTGGAAACTCTTTACGAGAAGAAATAACGCATCGTACAAAATTAGCTTGTATCTCCAAAACTACACGTTGTATCTCGAAAAGAATTGTTGTGGCGTGTACGTCTTAACATGTAGCATCTAAAGAGAACCAAAAGGAGAATTTTCTTTCGTCAAAATTTTTCAGAAAATCACGTCTTAAGGAAATCCCGCATCGTGCGAAATTATCTTGTTTTTCCTAAACAACACGTTGTAAGTCGAAAAGCTTTCATGTTGCGTGTAGGTCTAAGTGTGTAGCCTCAAAAGAGAAGGCACAGGACAGTTTTCTCTCGAAAGGATATGTAAGAATACCACTTCATAAGGAAATACAGTTTTGCAGAGTAAAGACATATACGTACGCATTGGAAACTCTTTACGAGAAGAAATAACGCATCGTACAAAATTAGCTTGTATCTCCAAAACTACACGTTGTATCTCGAAAAGAATTGTTGTGGCGTGTACGTCTTAACATGTAGCATCTAAAGAGAACCAAAAGGAGAATTTTCTTTCGTCAAAATTTTTCAGAAAATCACGTTTTAAGGAAATCCCGCATCGTGCGAAATTATCTTGTTTTTCCTAAACAACACGTTGTAAGTCGAAAAGCTTTCATGTTGCGTGTATGTCTAAGTGTGTAGCCTCAAAAGAGAAGGCACAGGACAGTTTTCTCTCGAAAGGATATGTAAGAATACCACTTCATAAGGAAATACAGTTTTGCAGAGTAAAGACATATACGTACGCATTGGAAACTCTTTAAGAGAAGAAATAACGCATCGTACAAAATTAGCTTGTATCTACAAAACTACACGTTGTATCTCGAAAAGAATTGTTGTGGCGTGTACGTCTTAACATGTAGCATCTAAAGAGAACCAAAAGGAGAATTTTCTTTCGTCAAAATTTTTCAGAAAATCACGTTTTAAGGAAATCCCGCATCGTGCGAAATTATCTTGTTTTTCCTAAACAACACGTTGTAAGTCGAAAAGCTTTCATGTTGCGTGTATGTCTAAGTGTGTAGCCTCAAAAGAGAAGGCACAGGACAGTTTTCTCTCGAAAGGATATGTAAGAATACCACTTCATAAGGAAATACAGTTTTGCAGAGTAAAGACATATACTTACGCATTGGAAACTCTTTACGAGAAGAAATAACGCATAGTACAAAATTAGCTTGTATCTCCAAAACTACACGTTGTATCTCAAAAAGAATTGTTGTGGCGTGTACGTCTTAACATGTAGCATCTAAAGAGAACCAAAAGGAGAATTTTCTTTCGTCAAAATTTTTCAGAAAATCACGTTTTAAGGAAATCCCGCATCGTGCGAAATTATCTTGTTTTTCCTAAACAACACGTTGTAAGTCGAAAAGCTTTCATGTTGCGTGTATGTCTAAGTGTGTAGCCTCAAAAGAGAAGGCACAGGACAGTTTTCTCTCGAAAGGATATGTAAGAATACCACTTCATAAGGAAATACAGTTTTGCAGAGTAAAGACATATACGTACGCATTGGAAACTCTTTACGAGAAGAAATAACGCATCGTACAAAATTAGCTTGTATCTCCAAAACTACACGTTGTATCTCGAAAAGAATTGTTGTGGCGTGTACGTCTTAACATGTAGCATCTAAAGAGAACCAAAAGGAGAATTTTCTTTCGTCAAAATTTTTCAGAAAATCACGTTTTAAGGAAATCCCGCATCGTGCGAAATTATCTTGTTTTTCCTAAACAACACGTTGTAAGTCGAAAAGCTTTCATGTTGCGTGTATGTCTACGTGTGTAGCCTCAAAAGAGAAGGTACAGGACAGTTTTCTCTCGAAAGGATATGTAAGAATACCACTTCTTAAGGAAATACAGTTTTGCTGAGTAAAGACATATACGTACGCATTGGAAACTCTTTACGAGAAGAAATAACGCATCGTACAAAATTAGCTTGTATCTCCAAAACTACACGTTGTATCTCGAAAAGAATTGTTGTGGCGTGTACGTCTTAACATGTAGCATCTAAAGAGAACCAAAAGGAGAATTTTCTTTCGTCAAAATTTTTCAGAAAATCACGTTTTAAGGAAATCCCGCATCGTGCGAAATTATCTTGTTTTTCCTAAACAACACGTTGTAAGTCGAAAAGCTTTCATGTTGCGTGTATGTCTAAGTGTGTAGCCTCAAAAGAGAAGGCACAGGACAGTTTTCTCTCGAAAGGATATGTAAGAATACCACTTCATAAGGAAATACAGTTTTGCAGAGTAAAGACATATACGTACGCATTGGAAACTCTTTACGAGAAGAAATAACGCATCGTACAAAATTAGCTTGTATCTCCAAAACTACACGTTGTATCTCGAAAAGAATTGTTGTGGCGTGTACGTCTTAACATGTAGCATCTAAAGAGAACCAAAAGGAGAATTTTCTTTCGTCAAAATTTTTCAGAAAATCACGTTTTAAGGAAATCCCGCATCGTGCGAAATTATCTTGTTTTTCCTAAACAACACGTTGTAAGTCGAAAAGCTTTCATGTTGCGTGTATGTCTAAGTGTGTAGCCTCAAAAGAGAAGGCACAGGACAGTTTTCTCTCGAAAGGATATGTAAGAATACCACTTCATAAGGAAATACAGTTTTGCAGAGTAAAGACATATACGTACGCATTGGAAACTCTTTACGAGAAGAAATAACGCATAGTACAAAATTAGCTTGTATCTCCAAAACTACACGTTGTATCTCGAAAAGAATTGTTGTGGCGTGTACGTCTTAACATGTAGCATCTAAAGAGAACCAAAAGGAGAATTTTCTTTCGTCAAAATTTTTCAGAAAATCACGTTTTAAGGAAATCCCGCATCGTGCGAAATTATCTTGTTTTTCCTAAACAACACGTTGTAAGTCGAAAAGCTTTCATGTTGCGTGTATGTCTAAGTGTGTAGCCTCAAAAGAGAAGGCACAGGACAGTTTTCTCTCGAAAGGATATGTAAGAATACCACTTCATAAGGAAATACAGTTTTGCAGAGTAAAGACATATACGTACGCATTGGAAACTCTTTACAAGAAGAAATAACGCATAGTACAAAATTAGCTTGTATCTCCAAAACTACACGTTGTATCTCGAAAAGAATTGTTGTGGCGTGTACGTCTTAACATGTAGCATCTAAAGAGAACCAAAAGGAGAATTTTCTTTCGTCAAAATTTTTCAGAAAATCACGTTTTAAGGAAATCCCGCATCGTGCGAAATTATCTTGTTTTTCCTAAACAACACGTTGTAAGTCGAAAAGCTTTCATGTTGCGTGTATGTCTAAGTGTGTAGCCTCAAAAGAGAAGGCACAGGACAGTTTTCTCTCGAAAGGATATGTAAGAATACCACTTCATAAGGAAATACAGTTTTGCAGAGTAAAGACATATATGTACGCATTGGAAACTCTTTACGAGAAGAAATAACGCATAGTACAAAATTAGCTTGTATCTCCAAAACTACACGTTGTATCTCGAAAAGAATTGTTGTGGCGTGTACGTCTTAACATGTAGCATCTAAAGAGAACCAAAAGGAGAATTTTCTTTCGTCAAAATTTTTCAGAAAATCACGTTTTAAGGAAATCCCGCATCGTGCGAAATTATCTTGTTTTTCCTAAACAACACGTTGTAAGTCGAAAAGCTTTCATGTTGCGTGTATGTCTAAGTGTGTAGCCTCAAAAGAGAAGGCACAGGACAGTTTTCTCTCGAAAGGATATGTAAGAATACCACTTCATAAGGAAATACAGTTTTGCAGAATAAAGACATATACGTACGCATTGGAAACTCTTTACGAGAAGAAATAACGCATAGTACAAAATTAGCTTGTATCTCCAAAACTACACGTTGTATCTCGAAAAGAATTGTTGTGGCGTGTACGTCTTAACATGTAGCATCTAAAGAGAACCAAAAGGAGAATTTTCTTTCGTCAAAATTTTTCAGAAAATCACGTTTTAAGGAAATCCCGCATCGTGCGAAATTATCTTGTTTTTCCTAAACAACACGTTGTAAGTCGAAAAGCTTTCATGTTGCGTGTATGTCTAAGTGTGTAGCCTCAAAAGAGAAGGCACAGGACAGTTTTCTCTCGAAAGGATATGTAAGAATACCACTTCATAAGGAAATACAGTTTTGCAGAATAAAGACATATACGTACGCATTGGAAACTCTTTACGAGAAGAAATAACGCATAGTACAAAATTAGCTTGTATCTCCAAAACTACACGTTGTATCTCGAAAAGAATTGTTGTGGCGTGTACGTCTTAACATGTAGCATCTAAAGAGAACCAAAAGGAGAATTTTCTTTCGTCAAAATTTTTCAGAAATTCACGTTTTAAGGAAATCCCGCATCGTGCGAAATTATCTTGTTTTTCCTAAACAACACGTTGTAAGTCGAAAAGATTTCATGTTGCGGGTATGTCTAAGTGTGTAGCCTCAAAGAAGACGGCACAGGACAGTTTTCTCTCGAAAGGATATGTAAGAATACCACTTCATAAGGAAATACAGTTTTGCAGAGTAAAGACATATAGGTACGCATTGGAAACTCTTTACGAGAAGAAATAACGCATAGTACAAAATTAGCTTGTATCTCCAAAACTACACGTTGTATCTCGAAAAGAATTGTTGTGGCGTGTACGTCTTAACATGTAGCATCTAAAGAGAACCAAAAGGAGAATTTTCTTTCGTCAAAATTTTTCAGAAAATCACGTTTTAAGGAAATCCCGCATCGTGCGAAATTATCTTGTTTTTCCTAAACAACACGTTGTAAGTCGAAAAGCTTTCATGTTGCGTGTATGTCTAAGTGTGTAGCCTCAAAAGAGAAGGCACAGGACAGTTTTCTCTCGAAAGGATATGTAAGAATACCACTTCATAAGGAAATACAGTTTTGCAGAGTAAAGACATATACGTACGCATTGGAAACTCTTTACGAGAAGAAATAACGCATCGTACAAAATTAGCTTGTATCTCCAAAACTACACGTTGTATCTCGAAAAGAATTGTTGTGGCGTGTACGTCTTAACATGTAGCATCTAAAGAGAACCAAAAGGAGAATTTTCTTTCGTCAAAATTTTTCAGAAAATCACGTCTTAAGGAAATCCCGCATCGTGCGAAATTATCTTGTTTTTCCTAAACAACACGTTGTAAGTCGAAAAGCTTTCATGTTGCGTGTATGTCTAAGTGTGTAGCCTCAAAAGAGAAGGCACAGGACAGTTTTCTCTCGAAAGGATATGTAAGAATACCACTTCATAAGGAAATACAGTTTTGCAGAGTAAAGACATATACGTACGCATTGGAAACTCTTTACGAGAAGAAATAACGCATAGTACAAAATTAGCTTGTATCTCCAAAACTACACGTTGTATCTCGAAAAGAATTGTTGTGGGCGTGTACGTCTTAACATGTAGCATCTAAAGAGAACCAAAAGGAGAATTTTCTTTCGTCAAAATTTTTCAGAAAATCACGTTTTAAGGAAATCCCGCATCGTGCGAAATTATCTTGTTTTTCCTAAACAACACGTTGTAAGTCGAAAAGCTTTCATGTTGCGTGTATGTCTAAGTGTGTAGCCTCAAAAGAGAAGGCACAGGACAGTTTTCTCTCGAAAGGATATGTAAGAATACCACTTCATAAGGAAATACAGTTTTGCAGAGTAAAGACATATACGTACGCATTGGAAACTCTTTACGAGAAGAAATAACGCATAGTACAAAATTAGCTTGTATCTCCAAAACTACACGTTGTATCTCGAAAAGAATTGTTGTGGCGTGTACGTCTTAACATGTAGCATCTAAAGAGAACCAAAAGGAGAATTTTCTTTCGTCAAAATTTTTCAGAAAATCACGTTTTAAGGAAATCCCGCATCGTGCGAAATTATCTTGTTTTTCCTAAACAACACGTTGTAAGTCGAAAAGCTTTCATGTTGCGTGTATGTCTACGTGTGTAGCCTCAAAAGAGAAGGCACAGGACAGTTTTCTCTCGAAAGGATATGTAAGAATACCACTTCATAAGGAAATACAGTTTTGCAGAGTAAAGACATATACGTACGCATTGGAAACTCTTTACGAGAAGAAATAACGCATAGTACAAAATTAGCTTGTATCTCCAAAACTACACGTTGTATCTCGAAAAGAATTGTTGTGGCGTGTACGTCTTAACATGTAGCATCTAAAGAGAACCAAAAGGAGAATTTTCTTTCGTCAAAATTTTTCAGAAAATCACGTTTTAAGGAAATCCCGCATCGTGCGAAATTATCTTGTTTTTCCTAAACAACACGTTGTAAGTCGAAAAGCTTTCATGTTGCGTGTATGTCTACGTGTGTAGCCTCAAAAGAGAAGGCACAGGACAGTTTTCTCTCGAAAGGATATGTAAGAATACCACTTCATAAGGAAATACAGTTTTGCAGAGTAAAGACATATACGTACGCATTGGAAACTCTTTACGAGAAGAAATAACGCATAGTACAAAATTAGCTTGTATCTCCAAAACTACACGTTGTATCTCGAAAAGAATTGTTGTGGCGTGTACGTCTTAACATGTAGCATCTAAAGAGAACCAAAAGGAGAATTTTCTTTCGTCAAAATTTTTCAGAAAATCACGTTTTAAGGAAATCCCGCATCGTGCGAAATTATCTTGTTTTTCCTAAACAACACGTTGTAAGTCGAAAAGCTTTCATGTTGCGTGTATGTCTAAGTGTGTAGCCTCAAAAGAGAAGGCACAGGACAGTTTTCTCTCGAAAGGATATGTAAGAATACCACTTCATAAGGAAATACAGTTTTGCAGAGTAAAGACATATACGTACGCATTGGAAACTCTTTACGAGAAGAAATAACGCATCGTACAAAATTAGCTTGTATTTCCAAAACTACACGTTGTATCTCGAAAAGAATTGTTGTGGCGTGTACGTCTTAACATGTAGCATCTAAAGAGAACCAAAAGAAGAATTTTCTTTCGTCAAAATTTTTCAGAAAATCACGTTTTAAGGAAATCCCGCATCGTGCGAAATTATCTTGTTTTTCCTAAACAACAGGTTGTAAGTCGAAAAGCTTTCATGTTGCGTGTATGTCTAAGTGTGTAGCCTCAAAAGAGAAGGCACAGGACAGTTTTCTCTCGAAAGGATATGTAAGAATACCACTTCATAAGGAAATACAGTTTTGCAGAGTAAAGACATATACGTACGCATTGGAAACTCTTTACGAGAAGAAATAACGCATAGTACAAAATTAGCTTGTATCTCCAAAACTACACGTTGTATCTCGAAAAGAATTGTTGTGGCGTGTACGTCTTAACATGTAGCATCTAAAGAGAACCAAAAGGAGAATTTTCTTTCGTCAAAATTTTTCAGAAAATCACGTTTTAAGGAAATCCCGCATCGTGCGAAATTATCTTGTTTTTCCTAAACAACACGTTGTAAGTTGAAAAGCTTTCATGTTGCGTGTATGTCTAAGTGTGTAGCCTCAAAAGAGAAGGCACAGGACAGTTTTCTCTCGAAAGGATATGTAAGAATACCACTTCATAAGGAAATACAGTTTTGCAGAGTAAAGACATATACGTACGCATTGGAAACTCTTTACGAGAAGAAATAACGCATCGTACAAAATTAGCTTGTATCTCCAAAACTACACGTTGTATCTCGAAAAGAATTGTTGTGGCATGTACGTCTTAACATGTAGCATCTAAAGAGAACCAAAAGGAGAATTTTCTTTCGTCAAAATTTTTCAGAAAATCACGTTTTAAGGAAATCCCGCATCGTGCGAAATTATCTTGTTTTTCCTAAACAACACGTTGTAAGTCGAAAAGCTTTCATGTTGCGTGTATGTCTAAGTGTGTAGCCTCAAAAGAGAAGGCACAGGACAGTTTTCTCTCGAAAGGATATGTAAGAATACCACTTCATAAGGAAATACAGTTTTGCAGAGTAAAGACATATACGTACGCATTGGAAACTCTTTACGAGAAGAAATAACGCATAGTACAAAATTAGCTTGTATCTCCAAAACTACACGTTGTATCTCGAAAAGAATTGTTGTGGCGTGTACGTCTTAACATGTAGCATCTAAAGAGAACCAAAAGGAGAATTTTCTTTCGTCAAAATTTTTCAGAAAATCACGTTTTAAGGAAATCCCGCATCGTGCGAAATTATCTTGTTTTTCCTAAACAACACGTTGTAAGTCGAAAAGCTTTCATGTTGCGTGTATGTCTAAGTGTGTAGCCTCAAAAGAGAAGGCACAGGACAGTTTTCTCTCGAAAGGATATGTAGGAATACCACTTCATTAGGAAATACAGTTTTGCAGAGTAAAGACATATACGTACGCATTGGAAACTCTTTACGAGAAGAAATAACGCATCGTACAAAATTAGCTTGTATCTCCAAAACTACACGTTGTATCTCGAAAAGAATTGTTGTGGCGTGTACGTCTTAACATGTAGCATCTAAAGAGAACCAAAAGGAGAATTTTCTTTCGTCAAAATTTTTCAGAAAATCACGTTTTAAGGAAATCCCGCATCGTGCGAAATTATCTTGTTTTTCCTAAACAACACGTTGTAAGTCAAAAAGCTTTCATGTTGCGTGTATGTCTAAGTGTGTAGCCTCAAAAGAGAAGGCACAGGACAGTTTTCTCTCGAAAGGATATGTAAGAATACCACTTCATAAGGAAATACAGTTTTGCAGAGTAAAGACATATACGTACGCATTGGAAACTCTTTACGAGAAGAAATAACGCATAGTACAAAATTAGCTTGTATCTCCAAAACTACACGTTGTATCTCGAAAAGAATTGTTGTGGCGTGTACGTCTTAACATGTAGCATCTAAAGAGAACCAAAAGGAGAATTTTCTTTCGTCAAAATTTTTCAGAAAATCACGTTTTAAGGAAATCCCGCATCGTGCGAAATTATCTTGTTTTTCCTAAACAACACGTTGTAAGTCGAAAAGCTTTCATGTTGCGTGTATGTCTAAGTGTGTAGCCTCAAAAGAGAAGGCACAGGACAGTTTTCTCTCGAAAGGATATGTAAGAATACCACTTCATAAGGAAATACAGTTTTGCAGAGTAAAGACATATACGTACGCATTGGAAACTCTTTACGAGAAGAAATAACGCATCGTACAAAATTAGCTTGTATCTCCAAAACTACACGTTGTATCTCGAAAAGAATTGTTGTGGCGTGTACGTCTTAACATGTAGCATCTAAAGAGAACCAAAAGGAGAATTTTCTTTCGTCAAAATTTTTCAGAAAATCACGTTTTAAGGAAATCCCGCATCGTGCGAAATTATCTTGTTTTTCCTAAACAACACGTTGTAAGTCGAAAAGCTTTCATGTTGCGTGTATGTCTAAGTGTGTAGCCTCAAAAGAGAAGGCACAGGACAGTTTTCTCTCGAAAGGATATGTAAGAATACCACTTCATAAGGAAATACAGTTTTGCAGAGTAAAGACATATACGTACGCATTGGAAACTCTTTACGAGAAGAAATAACGCATAGTACAAAATTAGCTTGTATCTCCAAAACTACACGTTGTATCTCGAAAAGAATTGTTGTGGCGTGTACGTCTTAACATGTAGCATCTAAAGAGAACCAAAAGGAGAATTTTCTTTCGTCAAAATTTTTCAGAAAATCACGTTTTAAGGAAATCCCGCATCTTGCGAAATTATCTTGTTTTTCCTAAACAACACGTTGTAAGTCGAAAAGCTTTCATGTTGCGTGTTTGTCTAAGTGTGTAGCCTCAAAAGAGAAGGCACAGGACAGTTTTCTCTCGAAAGGATATGTAAGAATACCACTTCATAAGGAAATACAGTTTTGCAGAGTAAAGACATATACGTACGCATTGGAAACTCTTTACGAGAAGAAATAACGCATAGTACAAAATTAGCTTGTATCTCCAAAACTACACGTTGTATCTCGAAAAGAATTGTTGTGGCGTGTACGTCTTAACATGTAGCATCTAAAGAGAACCAAAAGGAGAATTTTCTTTCGTCAAAATTTTTCAGAAAATCACGTTTTAAGGAAATCCCGCATCGTGCGAAATTATCTTGTTTTTCCTAAACAACACGTTGTAAGTCGAAAAGCTTTCATGTTGCGTGTATGTCTAAGTGTGTTGCCTCAAAAGAGAAGGCACAGAACAGTTTTCTCTCGAAAGGATATGTAAGAATACCACGTCATAAGGAAATACAGTTTTGCAGAGTAAAGACATATACGTACGCATTGGAAACTCTTTACGAGAAGAAATAACGCATCGTACAAAATTAGCTTGTATCTCCAAAACTACACGTTGTATCTCGAAAAGAATTGTTGTGGCGTGTACGTCTTAACATGTAGCATCTAAAGAGAACCAAAAGGAGAATTTTCTTTCGTCAAAATTTTTCAGAAAATCACGTTTTAAGGAAATCCCGCATCGTGCGAAATTATCTTGTTTTTCCTAAACAACACGTTGTAAGTCGAAAAGCTTTCATGTTGCGTGTATGTCTAAGTGTGTAGCCTCAAAAGAGAAGGCACAGGACAGTTTTCTCTCGAAAGGATATGTAAGAATACCACTTCATAAGGAAATACAGTTTTGCAGAGTAAAGACATATACGTACGCATTGGAAACTCTTTACGAGAAGAAATAACGCATCGTACAAAATTAGCTTGTATCTCCAAAACTACACGTTGTATCTCGAAAAGAATTGTTGTGGCGTGTACGTCTTAACATGTAGCATCTAAAGAGAACCAAAAGGAGAATTTTCTTTCGTCAAAATTTTTCAGAAAATCACGTTTTAAGGAAATCCCGCATCGTGCGAAATTATCTTGTTTTTCCTAAACAACACGTTGTAAGTCGAAAAGCTTTCATGTTGCGTGTATGTCTAAGTGTGTAGCCTCAAAAGAGAAGGCACAGGACAGTTTTCTCTCGAAAGGATATGTAAGAATACCACTTCATAAGGAAATACAGTTTTGCAGAGTAAAGACATATACGTACGCATTGGAAACTCTTTACGAGAAGAAATAACGCATAGTACAAAATTAGCTTGTATCTCCAAAACTACACGTTGTATCTCGAAAAGAATTGTTGTGTCGTGTACGTCTTAACATGTAGCATCTAAAGAGAACCAAAAGGAGAATTTTCTTTCGTCAAAATTTTTCAGAAAATCACGTTTTAAGGAAATCCCGCATCGTGCGAAATTATCTTGTTTTTCCTAAACAACACGTTGTAAGTCGAAAAGCTTTCATGTTGCGTGTTTGTCTAAGTGTGTAGCCTCAAAAGAGAAGGCACAGGACAGTTTTCTCTCGAAAGGATATGTAAGAATACCACTTCATAAGGAAATACAGTTTTGCAGAGTAAAGACATATACGTACGCATTGGAAACTCTTTACGAGAAGAAATAACGCATAGTACAAAATTAGCTTGTATCTCCAAAACTACACGTTGTATCTCGAAAAGAATTGTTGTGGCGTGTACGTCTTAACATGTAGCATCTAAAGAGAACCAAAAGGAGAATTTTCTTTCGTCAAAATTTTTCAGAAAATCACGTTTTAAGGAAATCCCGCATCGTGCGAAATTATCTTGTTTTTCCTAAACAACACGTTGTAAGTCGAAAAGCTTTCATGTTGCGTGTATGTCTAAGTGTGTTGCCTCAAAAGAGAAGGCACAGAACAGTTTTCTCTCGAAAGGATATGTAAGAATACCACGTCATAAGGAAATACAGTTTTGCAGAGTAAAGACATATACGTACGCATTGGAAACTCTTTACGAGAAGAAATAACGCATAGTACAAAATTAGCTTGTATCTCCAAAACTACACGTTGTATCTCGAAAAGAATTGTTGTGGCGTGTACGTCTTAACATGTAGCATCTAAAGAGAACCAAAAGGAGAATTTTCTTTCGTCAAAATTTTTCAGAAAATCACGTTTTAAGGAAATCCCGCATCGTGCGAAATTATCTTGTTTTTCCTAAACAACACGTTGTAAGTCGAAAAGCTTTCATGTTGCGTGTTTGTCTAAGTGTGTAGCCTCAAAAGAGAAGGCACAGGACAGTTTTCTCTCGAAAGGATATGTAAGAATACCACTTCATAAGGAAATACAGTTTTGCAGAGTAAAGACATATACGTACGCATTGGAAACTCTTTACGAGAAGAAATAACGCATAGTACAAAATTAGCTTGTATCTCCAAAACTACACGTTGTATCTCGAAAAGAATTGTTGTGGCGTGTACGTCTTAACATGTAGCATCTAAAGAGAACCAAAAGGAGAATTTTCTTTCGTCAAAATTTTTCAGAAAATCACGTTTTAAGGAAATCCCGCATCGTGCGAAATTATCTTGTTTTTCCTAAACAACACGTTGTAAGTCGAAAAGCTTTCATGTTGCGTGTATGTCTAAGTGTGTAGCCTCAAAAGAGAAGGCACAGGACAGTTTTCTCTCGAAAGGATATGTAAGAATACCACTTCATAAGGAAATACAGTTTTGCAGAGTAAAGACATATACGTACGCATTGGAAACTCTTTACGAGAAGAAATAACGCATCGTACAAAATTAGCTTGTATCTCCAAAACTACACGTTGTATCTCGAAAAGAATTGTTGTGGCGTGTACGTCTTAACATGTAGCATCTAAAGAGAACCAAAAGGAGAATTTTCTTTCGTCAAAATTTTTCAGAAAATCACGTTTTAAGGAAATCCCGCATCGTGCGAAATTATCTTGTTTTCCTAAACAACACGTTGTAAGTCGAAAAGCTTTCATGTTGCGTGTATGTCTAAGTGTGTAGCCTCAAAAGAGAAGGCACAGGACAGTTTTCTCTCGAAAGGATATGTAAGAATACCACTTCATAAGGAAATACAGTTTTGCAGAGTAAAGACATATACGTACGCATTGGAAACTCTTTACGAGAAGAAATAACGCATCGTACAAAATTAGCTTGTATCTCCAAAACTACACGTTGTATCTCGAAAAGAATTGTTGTGGCGTGTACGTCTTAACATGTAGCATCTAAAGAGAACCAAAAGGAGAATTTTCTTTCGTCAAAATTTTTCAGAAAATCACGTTTTAAGGAAATCCCGCATCGTGCGAAATTATCTTGTTTTTCCTAAACAACACGTTGTAAGTCGAAAAGCTTTCATGTTGCGTGTATGTCTAAGTGTGTAGCCTCAAAAGAGAAGGCACAGGACAGTTTTCTCTCGAAAGGATATGTAAGAATACCACTTCATAAGGAAATACAGTTTTGCAGAGTAAAGACATATACGTACGCATTGGAAACTCTTTACGAGAAGAAATAACGCATAGTACAAAATTAGCTTGTATCTCCAAAACTACACGTTGTATCTCGAAAAGAATTGTTGTGGCGTGTACGTCTTAACATGTAGCATCTAAAGAGAACCAAAAGGAGAATTTTCTTTCGTCAAAATTTTTCAGAAAATCATGTTTTAAGGAAATCCCGCATCGCATCGTGCGAAATTATCTTGTTTTTCCTAAACAACACGTTGTAAGTCGAAAAGCTTTCATGTTGCGTGTATGTCTAAGTGTGTAGCCTCAAAAGAGAAGGCACAGGACAGTTTTCTCTCGAAAGGATATGTAAGAATACCACTTCATAAGGAAATACAGTTTTGCAGAGTAAAGACATATACGTACGCATTGGAAACTCTTTACGAGAAGAAATAACGCATAGTACAAAATTAGCTTGTATCTCCAAAACTACACGTTGTATCTCGAAAAGAATTGTTGTGGCGTGTACGTCTTAACATGTAGCATTTAAAGAGAACCAAAAGGAGAATTTTCTTTCGTCAAAATTTTTTAGAAAATCACGTTTTAAGGAAATCCCGCATCGCATCGTGCGAAATTATCTTGTTTTTCCTAAACAACACGTTGTAAGTCGAAAAGCTTTCATGTTGCGTGTATGTCTAAGTGTGTAGCCTCAAAAGAGAAGGCACAGGACAGTTTTCTCTCGAAAGGATATGTAAGAATACCACTTCATAAGGAAATACAGTTTTGCAGAGTAAAGACATATACGTACGCATTGGAAACTCTTTACGAGAAGAAATAACGCATAGTACAAAATTAGCTTGTATCTCCAAAACTACACGTTGTATCTCGAAAAGAATTGTTGTGGCGTGTACGTCTTAACATGTAGCATCTAAAGAGAACCAAAAGGAGAATTTTCTTTCGTCAAAATTTTTCAGAAAATCACGTTTTAAGGAAATCCCGCATCGCATCGTGCGAAATTATCTTGTTTTTCCTAAACAACACGTTGTAAGTCGAAAAGCTTTCATGTTGCGTGTATGTCTAAGTGTGTAGCCTCAAAAGAGAAGGCACAGGACAGTTTTCTCTCGAAAGGATATGTAAGAATACCACTTCATAAGGAAATACAGTTTTGCAGAGTAAAGACATATACGTACGCATTGGAAACTCTTTACGAGAAGAAATAACGCATCGTACAAAATTAGCTTGTATCTCCAAAACTACACGTTGTATCTCGAAAAGAATTGTTGTGGCATGTACGTCTTAACATGTAGCATCTAAAGAGAACCAAAAGGAGAATTTTCTTTCGTCAAAATTTTTCAGAAAATCACGTTTTAAGGAAATCCCGCATCGTGCGAAATTATCTTGTTTTTCCTAAACAACACGTTGTAAGTCGAAAAGCTTTCATGTTGCGTGTATGTCTAAGTGTGTAGCCTCAAAAGAGAAGGCACAGGACAGTTTTCTCTCGAAAGGATATGTAAGAATACCACTTCATAAGGAAATACAGTTTTGCAGAGTAAAGACATATACGTACGCATTGGAAACTCTTTACGAGAAGAAATAACGCATAGTACAAAATTAGCTTGTATCTCCAAAACTACACGTTGTATCTCGAAAAGAATTGTTTGTGGCGTGTACGTCTTAACATGTAGCATCTAAAGAGAACCAAAAGGAGAATTTTCTTTCGTCAAAATTTTTCAGAAAATCACGTTTTAAGGAAATCCCGCATCGTGCGAAATTATCTTGTTTTTCCTAAACAACACGTTGTAAGTCGAAAAGCTTTCATGTTGCGTGTTTGTCTAAGTGTGTAGCCTCAAAAGAGAAGGCACAGGACAGTTTTCTCTCGAAAGGATATGTAAGAATACCACTTCATAAGGAAATACAGTTTTGCAGAGTAAAGACATATACGTACGCATTGGAAACTCTTTACGAGAAGAAATAACGCATAGTACAAAATTAGCTTGTATCTCCAAAACTACACGTTTGTATCTCGAAAAGAATTGTTGTGGCGTGTACGTCTTAACATGTAGCATCTAAAGAGAACCAAAAGGAGAATTTTCTTTCGTCAAAATTTTTCAGAAAATCACGTTTTAAGGAAATCCCGCATCGTGCGAAATTATCTTGTTTTTCCTAAACAACACGTTGTAAGTCGAAAAGCTTTCATGTTGCGTGTATGTCTAAGTGTGTAGCCTCAAAAGAGAAGGCACAGGACAGTTTTCTCTCGAAAGGATATGTAAGAATACCACTTCATAAGGAAATACAGTTTTGCAGAGTAAAGACATATACGTACGCATTGGAAACTCTTTACGAGAAGAAATAACGCATCGTACAAAATTAGCTTGTATCTCCAAAACTACACGTTGTATCTCGAAAAGAATTGTTGTGGCGTGTACGTCTTAACATGTAGCATCTAAAGAGAACCAAAAGGAGAATTTTCTTTTGTCAAAATTTTTCAGAAAATCACGTTTTAAGGAAATCCCGCATCGTGCGAAATTATCTTGTTTTCCTAAACAACACGTTGTAAGTCGAAAAGCTTTCATGTTGCGTGTATGTCTAAGTGTGTAGCCTCAAAAGAGAAGGCACAGGGACAGTTTTCTCTCGAAAGGATATGTAAGAATACCACTTCATAAGGAAATACAGTTTTGCAGAGTAAAGACATATACGTACGCATTGGAAACTCTTTACGAGAAGAAATAACGCATCGTACAAAATTAGCTTGTATCTCCAAAACTACACGTTGTATCTCGAAAAGAATTGTTGTGGCGTGTACGTCTTAACATGTAGCATCTAAAGAGAACCAAAAAGGAGAATTTTCTTTCGTCAAAATTTTTCAGAAAATCACGTTTTAAGGAAATCCCGCATCGTGCGAAATTATCTTGTTTTTCCTAAACAACACGTTGTAAGTCGAAAAGCTTTCATCGTGTATGTCTAAGTGTGTAGCCTCAAAAGAGAAGGCACAGGACAGTTTTCTCTCGAAAGGATATGTAAGAATACCACTTCATAAGGAAATACAGTTTTGCAGAGTAAAGACATATACGTACGCATTGGAAACTCTTTACGAGAAGAAATAACGCATAGTACAAAATTAGCTTGTATCTCCAAAACTACACGTTGTATCTCGAAAAGAATTGTTGTGGCGTGTACGTCTTAACATGTAGCATCTAAAGAGAACCAAAAGGAGAATTTTCTTTCGTCAAAATTTTTCAGAAAATCATGTTTTAAGGAAATCCCGCATCGCATCGTGCGAAATTATCTTGTTTTTCCTAAACAACACGTTGTAAGTCGAAAAGCTTTCATGTTGCGTGTATGTCTAAGTGTGTAGCCTCAAAAGAGAAGGCACAGGACAGTTTTCTCTCTCGAAAGGATATGTAAGAATACCACTTCATAAGGAAATACAGTTTTGCAGAGTAAAGACATATACGTACGCATTGGAAACTCTTTACGAGAAGAAATAACGCATAGTACAAAATTAGCTTGTATCTCCAAAACTACACGTTGTATCTCGAAAAGAATTGTTGTGGCGTGTACGTCTTAACATGTAGCATTTAAAGAGAACCAAAAGGAGAATTTTCTTTCGTCAAAATTTTTTAGAAAATCACGTTTTAAGGAAATCCCGCATCGCATCGTGCGAAATTATCTTGTTTTTCCTAAACAACACGTTGTAAGTCGAAAAGCTTTCATGTTGCGTGTATGTCTAAGTGTGTAGCCTCAAAAGAGAAGGCACAGGACAGTTTTCTCTCGAAAGGATATGTAAGAATACCACTTCATAAGGAAATACAGTTTTGCAGAGTAAAGACATATACGTACGCATTGGAAACTCTTTACGAGAAGAAATAACGCATAGTACAAAATTAGCTTGTATCTCCAAAACTACACGTTGTATCTCGAAAAGAATTGTTGTGGCGTGTACGTCTTAACATGTAGCATCTAAAGAGAACCAAAAGGAGAATTTTCTTTCGTCAAAATTTTTCAGAAAATCACGTTTTAAGGAAATCCCGCATCGCATCGTGCGAAATTATCTTGTTTTTCCTAAACAACACGTTGTAAGTCGAAAAGCTTTCATGTTGCGTGTATGTCTAAGTGTGTAGCCTCAAAAGAGAAGGCACAGGACAGTTTTCTCTCGAAAGGATATGTAAGAATACCACTTCATAAGGAAATACAGTTTTGCAGAGTAAAGACATATACGTACGCATTGGAAACTCTTTACGAGAAGAAATAACGCATCGTACAAAATTAGCTTGTATCTCCAAAACTACACGTTGTATCTCGAAAAGAATTGTTGTGGCATGTACGTCTTAACATGTAGCATCTAAAGAGAACCAAAAGGAGAATTTTCTTTCGTCAAAATTTTTCAGAAAATCACGTTTTAAGGAAATCCCGCATCGTGCGAAATTATCTTGTTTTTCCTAAACAACACGTTGTAAGTCGAAAAGCTTTCATGTTGCGTGTATGTCTAAGTGTGTAGCCTCAAAAGAGAAGGCACAGGACAGTTTTCTCTCGAAAGGATATGTAAGAATACCACTTCATAAGGAAATACAGTTTTGCAGAGTAAAGACATATACGTACGCATTGGAAACTCTTTACGAGAAGAAATAACGCATAGTACAAAATTAGCTTGTATCTCCAAAACTACACGTTGTATCTCGAAAAGAATTGTTGTGGCGTGTACGTCTTAACATGTAGCATCTAAAGAGAACCAAAAGGAGAATTTTCTTTCGTCAAAATTTTTCAGAAAATCACGTTTTAAGGAAATCCCGCATCGTGCGAAATTATCTTGTTTTTCCTAAACAACACGTTGTAAGTCGAAAAGCTTTCATGTTGCGTGTATGTCTAAGTGTGTAGCCTCAAAAGAGAAGGCACAGGACAGTTTTCTCTCGAAAGGATATGTAGGAATACCACTTCATAAGGAAATACAGTTTTGCAGAGTAAAGACATATACGTACGCATTGGAAACTCTTTACGAGAAGAAATAACGCATCGTACAAAATTAGCTTGTATCTCCAAAACTACACGTTGTATCTCGAAAAGAATTGTTGTGGCGTGTACGTCTTAACATGTAGCATCTAAAGAGAACCAAAAGGAGAATTTTCTTTCGTCAAAATTTTTCAGAAAATCACGTTTTAAGGATATCCCGCATCGTGCGAAATTATCTTGTTTTTCCTAAACAACACGTTGTAAGTCAAAAAGCTTTCATGTTGCGTGTATGTCTAAGTGTGTAGCCTCAAAAGAGAAGGCACAGGACAGTTTTCTCTCGAAAGGATATGTAAGAATACCACTTCATAAGGAAATACAGTTTTGCAGAGTAAAGACATATACGTACGCATTGGAAACTCTTTACGAGAAGAAATAACGCATAGTACAAAATTAGCTTGTATCTCCAAAACTACACGTTGTATCTCGAAAAGAATTGTTGTGGCGTGTACGTCTTAACATGTAGCATCTAAAGAGAACCAAAAGGAGAATTTTCTTTCGTCAAAATTTTTCAGAAAATCACGTTTTAAGGAAATCCCGCATCGCATCGTGCGAAATTATCTTGTTTTTCCTAAACAACACGTTGTAAGTCGAAAAGCTTTCATGTTGCGTGTATGTCTAAGTGTGTAGCCTCAAAAGAGAAGGCACAGGACAGTTTTCTCTCGAAAGGATATGTAAGAATACCACTTCATAAGGAAATACAGTTTTGCAGAGTAAAGACATATACGTACGCATTGGAAACTCTTTACGAGAAGAAATAACGCATCGTACAAAATTAGCTTGTATCTCCAAAACTACACGTTGTATCTCGAAAAGAATTGTTGTGGCGTGTACGTCTTAACATGTAGCATCTAAAGAGAACCAAAAGGAGAATTTTCTTTCGTCAAAATTTTTCAGAAAATCACGTTTTAAGGAAATCCCGCATCGTGCGAAATTATCTTGTTTTTCCTAAACAACACGTTGTAAGTCGAAAAGCTTTCCTGTTGCGTGTATGTCTAAGTGTGTAGCCTCAAAAGAGAAGGCACAGGACAGTTTTCTCTCGAAAGGATATGTAAGAATACCACTTCATAAGGAAATACAGTTTTGCAGAGTAAAGACATATACGTACGCATTGGAAACTCTTTACGAGAAGAAATAACGCATCGTACAAAATTAGCTTGTATCTCCAAAACTACACGTTGTATCTCGAAAAGAATTGTTGTGGCGTGTACGTCTTAACATGTAGCATCTAAAGAGAACCAAAAGGAGAATTTTCTTTCGTCAAAATTTTTCAGAAAATCACGTTTTAAGGAAATCCCGCATCGTGCGAAATTATCTTGTTTTTCCTAAACAACACGTTGTAAGTCGAAAAGCTTTCATGTTGCGTGTTTGTCTAAGTGTGTAGCCTCAAAAGAGAAGGCACAGGACAGTTTTCTCTCGAAAGGATATGTAAGAATACCACTTCATAAGGAAATACAGTTTTGCAGAGTAAAGACATATACGTACGCATTGGAAACTCTTTACGAGAAGAAATAACGCATAGTACAAAATTAGCTTGTATCTCCAAAACTACACGTTGTATCTCGAAAAGAATTGTTGTGGCGTGTACGTCTTAACATGTAGCATCTAAAGAGAACCAAAAGGAGAATTTTCTTTCGTCAAAATTTTTCAGAAAATCACGTTTTAAGGAAATCCCGCATCGTGCGAAATTATCTTGTTTTTCCTAAACAACACGTTGTAAGTCGAAAAGCTTTCATGTTGCGTGTATGTCTAAGTGTGTAGCCTCAAAAGAGAAGGCACAGGACAGTTTTCTCTCGAAAGGATATGTAAGAATACCACTTCATAAGGAAATACAGTTTTGCAGAGTAAAGACATATACGTACGCATTGGAAACTCTTTACGAGAAGAAATAACGCATCGTACAAAATTAGCTTGTATCTCCAAAACTACACGTTGTATCTCGAAAAGAATTGTTGTGGCGTGTACGTCTTAACATGTAGCATCTAAAGAGAACCAAAAGGAGAATTTTCTTTCGTCAAAATTTTTCAGAAAATCACGTTTTAAGGAAATCCCGCATCGTGCGAAATTATCTTGTTTTTCCTAAACAACACGTTGTAAGTCGAAAAGCTTTCCTGTTGCGTGTATGTCTAAGTGTGTAGCCTCAAAAGAGAAGGCACAGGACAGTTTTCTCTCGAAAGGATATGTAAGAATACCACTTCATAAGGAAATACAGTTTTGCAGAGTAAAGACATATACGTACGCATTGGAAACTCTTTACGAGAAGAAATAACGCATCGTACAAAATTAGCTTGTATCTCCAAAACTACACGTTGTATCTCGAAAAGAATTGTTGTGGCGTGTACGTCTTAACATGTAGCATCTAAAGAGAACCAAAAGGAGAATTTTCTTTCGTCAAAATTTTTCAGAAAATCACGTTTTAAGGAAATCCCGCATCGTGCGAAATTATCTTGTTTTCCTAAACAACACGTTGTAAGTCGAAAAGCTTTCATGTTGCGTGTATGTCTAAGTGTGTAGCCTCAAAAGAGAAGGCACAGGACAGTTTTCTCTCGAAAGGATATGTAAGAATACCACTTCATAAGGAAATACAGTTTTGCAGAGTAAAGACATATACGTACGCATTGGAAACTCTTTACGAGAAGAAATAACGCATCGTACAAAATTAGCTTGTATCTCCAAAACTACACGTTGTATCTCGAAAAGAATTGTTGTGGCGTGTACGTCTTAACATGTAGCATCTAAAGAGAACCAAAAGGAGAATTTTCTTTCGTCAAAATTTTTCAGAAAATCACGTTTTAAGGAAATCCCGCATCGTGCGAAATTATCTTGTTTTTCCTAAACAACACGTTGTAAGTCGAAAAGCTTTCATGTTGCGTGTATGTCTAAGTGTGTAGCCTCAAAAGAGAAGGCACAGGACAGTTTTCTCTCGAAAGGATATGTAAGAATACCACTTCATAAGGAAATACAGTTTTGCAGAGTAAAGACATATACGTACGCATTGGAAACTCTTTACGAGAAGAAATAACGCATAGTACAAAATTAGCTTGTATCTCCAAAACTACACGTTGTATCTCAAAAGAATTGTTGTGGCGTGTACGTCTTAACATGTAGCATCTAAAGAGAACCAAAAGGAGAATTTTCTTTCGTCAAAATTTTTCAGAAAATCATGTTTTAAGGAAATCCCGCATCGCATCGTGCGAAATTATCTTGTTTTTCCTAAACAACACGTTGTAAGTCGAAAAGCTTTCATGTTGCGTGTATGTCTAAGTGTGTAGCCTCAAAAGAGAAGGCACAGGACAGTTTTCTCTCGAAAGGATATGTAAGAATACCACTTCATAAGGAAATACAGTTTTGCAGAGTAAAGACATATACGTACGCATTGGAAACTCTTTACGAGAAGAAATAACGCATAGTACAAAATTAGCTTGTATCTCCAAAACTACACGTTGTATCTCGAAAAGAATTGTTGTGGCGTGTACGTCTTAACATGTAGCATCTAAAGAGAACCAAAAGGAGAATTTTCTTTCGTCAAAATTTTTTAGAAAATCACGTTTTAAGGAAATCCCGCATCGCATCGTGCGAAATTATCTTGTTTTTCCTAAACAACACGTTGTAAGTCGAAAAGCTTTCATGTTGCGTGTATGTCTAAGTGTGTAGCCTCAAAAGAGAAGGCACAGGACAGTTTTCTCTCGAAAGGATATGTAAGAATACCACTTCATAAGGAAATACAGTTTTGCAGAGTAAAGACATATACGTACGCATTGGAAACTCTTTACGAGAAGAAATAACGCATAGTACAAAATTAGCTTGTATCTCCAAAACTACACGTTGTATCTCGAAAAGAATTGTTGTGGCGTGTACGTCTTAACATGTAGCATCTAAAGAGAACCAAAAGGAGAATTTTCTTTCGTCAAAATTTTTCAGAAAATCACGTTTTAAGGAAATCCCGCATCGCATCGTGCGAAATTATCTTGTTTTTCCTAAACAACACGTTGTAAGTCGAAAAGCTTTCATGTTGCGTGTATGTCTAAGTGTGTAGCCTCAAAAGAGAAGGCACAGGACAGTTTTCTCTCGAAAGGATATGTAAGAATACCACTTCATAAGGAAATACAGTTTTGCAGAGTAAAGACATATACGTACGCATTGGAAACTCTTTACGAGAAGAAATAACGCATCGTACAAAATTAGCTTGTATCTCCAAAACTACACGTTGTATCTCGAAAAGAATTGTTGTGGCGTGTACGTCTTAACATGTAGCATCTAAAGAGAACCAAAAGGAGAATTTTCTTTCGTCAAAATTTTTCAGAAAATCACGTTTTAAGGAAATCCCGCATCGTGTGAAATTATCTTGTTTTTCCTAAACAACACGTTGTAAGTCGAAAAGCTTTCATGTTGCGTGTATGTCTAAGTGTGTAGCCTCAAAAGAGAAGGCACAGGACAGTTTTCTCTCGAAAGGATATGTAAGAATACCACTTCATAAGGAAATACAGTTTTGCAGAGTAAAGACATATACGTACGCATTGGAAACTCTTTACGAGAAGAAATATCGCATAGTACAAAATTAGCTTGTATCTCCAAAACTACACGTTGTATCTCGAAAAGAATTGTTGTGGCGTGTACGTCTTAACATGTAGCATCTAAAGAGAACCAAAAGGAGAATTTTCTTTCGTCAAAATTTTTCAGAAAATCACGTTTTAAGGAAATCCCGCATCGCATCGTGCGAAATTATCTTGTTTTTCCTAAACAACACGTTGTAAGTCGAAAAGCTTTCATGTTGCGTGTATGTCTAAGTGTGTAGCCTCAAAAGAGAAGGCACAGGACAGTTTTCTCTCGAAAGGATATGTAAGAATACCACGTCATAAGGAAATACAGTTTTGCAGAGTAAAGACATATACGTACGCATTGGAAACTCTTTACGAGAAGAAATAACGCATCGTACAAAATTAGCTTGTATCTCCAAAACTACACGTTGTATCTCGAAAAGAATTGTTGTGGCGTGTACGTCTTAACATGTAGCATCTAAAGAGAACCAAAAGGAGAATTTTCTTTCGTCAAAATTTTTCAGAAAATCACGTTTTAAGGAAATCCCGCATCGCATCGTGCGAAATTATCTTGTTTTTCCTAAACAACACGTTGTAAGTCGAAAAGCTTTCATGTTGCGTGTATGTCTAAGTGTGTAGCCTCAAAAGAGAAGGCACAGGACAGTTTTCTCTCGAAAGGATATGTAAGAATACCACTTCATAAGGAAATACAGTTTTGCAGAGTAAAGACATATACGTACGCATTGGAAACTCTTTACGAGAAGAAATAACGCATCGTACAAAATTAGCTTGTATCTCCAAAACTACACGTTGTATCTCGAAAAGAATTGTTGTGGCGTGTACGTCTTAACATGTAGCATCTAAAGAGAACCAAAAGGAGAATTTTCTTTCGTCAAAATTTTTCAGAAAATCACGTTTTAAGGAAATCCCGCATCGTGCGAAATTATCTTGTTTTTCCTAAACAACACGTTGTAAGTCGAAAAGCTTTCATGTTGCGTGTATGTCTAAGTGTGTAGCCTCAAAAGAGAAGGCACAGGACAGTTTTCTCTCGAAAGGATATGTAAGAATACCACTTCATAAGGAAATACAGTTTTGCAGAGTAAAGACATATACGTACGCATTGGAAACTCTTTACGAGAAGAAATATCGCATAGTACAAAATTAGCTTGTATCTCCAAAACTACACGTTGTATCTCGAAAAGAATTGTTGTGGCGTGTACGTCTTAACATGTAGCATCTAAAGAGAACCAAAAGGAGAATTTTCTTTCGTCAAAATTTTTCAGAAAATCACGTTTTAAGGAAATCCCGCATCGCATCGTGCGAAATTATCTTGTTTTTCCTAAACAACACGTTGTAAGTCGAAAAGCTTTCATGTTGCGTGTATGTCTAAGTGTGTAGCCTCAAAAGAGAAGGCACAGGACAGTTTTCTCTCGAAAGGATATGTAAGAATACCACGTCATAAGGAAATACAGTTTTGCAGAGTAAAGACATATACGTACGCATTGGAAACTCTTTACGAGAAGAAATAACGCATCGTACAAAATTAGCTTGTATCTCCAAAACTACACGTTGTATCTCGAAAAGAATTGTTGTGGCGTGTACGTCTTAACATGTAGCATCTAAAGAGAACCAAAAGGAGAATTTTCTTTCGTCAAAATTTTTCAGAAAATCACGTTTTAAGGAAATCCCGCATCGTGCGACATTATCTTGTTTTTCCTAAACAACACGTTGTAAGTCGAAAAGCTTTCATGTTGCGTGTATGTCTAAGTGTGTAGCCTCAAAAGAGAAGGCACAGGACAGTTTTCTCTCGAAAGGATATGTAAGAATACCACTTCATAAGGAAATACAGTTTTGCAGAGTAAAGACATATACGTACGCATTGGAAACTCTTTAGGAGAAGAAATAACGCATCTTACAAAATTAGCTTGTATCTCCAAAACTACACGTTGTATCTCGAAAAGAATTGTTGTGGCGTGTACGTCTTAACATGTAGCATCTAAAGAGAACCAAAAGGAGAATTTTCTTTCGTCAAAATTTTTCAGAAAATCACGTTTTAAGGAAATCCCGCATCGTGCGAAATTATCTTGTTTTTCCTAAACAACACGTTGTAAGTCGAAAAGCTTTCATGTTGCGTGTATGTCTACGTGTGTAGCCTCAAAAGAGAAGGCACAGGACAGTTTTCTCTCGAAAGGATATGTAAGAATACCACTTCATAAGGAAATACAGTTTTGCAGAGTAAAGACATATACGTACGCATTGGAAACTCTTTACGAGAAGAAATAACGCATAGTACAAAATTAGCTTGTATCTCCAAAACTACACGTTGTATCTCAAAAGAATTGTTGTGGCGTGTACGTCTTAACATGTAGCATCTAAAGAGAACCAAAAGGAGAATTTTCTTTCGTCAAAATTTTTCAGAAAATCACGTTTTAAGGAAATCCCGCATCGAATCGTGCGAAATTATCTTGTTTTTCCTAAACAACACGTTGTAAGTCGAAAAGCTTTCATGTTGCGTGTATGTCTAAGTGTGTAGCCTCAAAAGAGAAGGCACAGGACAGTTTTCTCTCGAAAGGATATGTAAGAATACCACTTCATAAGGAAATACAGTTTTGCAGAGTAAAGACATATACGTACGCATTGGAAACTCTTTACGAGAAGAAATAACGCATAGTACAAAATTAGCTTGTATCTCCAAAACTACACGTTGTATCTCGAAAAGAATTGTTGTGGCGTGTACGTCTTAACATGTAGCATCTAAAGAGAACCAAAAGGAGAATTTTCTTTCGTCAAAATTTTTTAGAAAATCACGTTTTAAGGAAATCCCGCATCGCATCGTGCGAAATTATCTTGTTTTTCCTAAACAACACGTTGTAAGTCGAAAAGCTTTCATGTTGCGTGTATGTCTAAGTGTGTAGCCTCAAAAGAGAAGGCACAGGACAGTTTTCTCTCGAAAGGATATGTAAGAATACCACTTCATAAGGAAATACAGTTTTGCAGAGTAAAGACATATACGTACGCATTGGAAACTCTTTACGAGAAGAAATAACGCATAGTACAAAATTAGCTTGTATCTCCAAAACTACACGTTGTATCTCGAAAAGAATTGTTGTGGCGTGTACGTCTTAACATGTAGCATCTAAAGAGAACCAAAAGGAGAATTTTCTTTCGTCAAAATTTTTCAGAAAATCACGTTTTAAGGAAATCCCGCATCGCATCGTGCGAAATTATCTTGTTTTTCCTAAACAACACGTTGTAAGTCGAAAAGCTTTCATGTTGCGTGTATGTCTAAGTGTGTAGCCTCAAAAGAGAAGGCACAGGACAGTTTTCTCTCGAAAGGATATGTAAGAATACCACTTCATAAGGAAATACAGTTTTGCAGAGTAAAGACATATACGTACGCATTGGAAACTCTTTACGAGAAGAAATAACGCATCGTACAAAATTAGCTTGTATCTCCAAAACTACACGTTGTATCTCGAAAAGAATTGTTGTGGCGTGTACGTCTTAACATGTAGCATCTAAAGAGAACCAAAAGGAGAATTTTCTTTCGTCAAAATTTTTCAGAAAATCACGTTTTAAGGAAATCCCGCATCGTGCGAAATTATCTTGTTTTTCCTAAACAACACGTTGTAAGTCGAAAAGCTTTCATGTTGCGTGTATGTCTAAGTGTGTAGCCTCAAAAGAGAAGGCACAGGACAGTTTTCTCTCGAAAGGATATGTAAGAATACCACTTCATAAGGAAATACAGTTTTGCAGAGTAAAGACATATACGTACGCATTGGAAACTCTTTACGAGAAGAAATATCGCATAGTACAAAATTAGCTTGTATCTCCAAAACTACACGTTGTATCTCGAAAAGAATTGTTGTGGCGTGTACGTCTTAACATGTAGCATCTAAAGAGAACCAAAAGGAGAATTTTCTTTCGTCAAAATTTTTCAGAAAATCACGTTTTAAGGAAATCCCGCATCGCATCGTGCGAAATTATCTTGTTTTTCCTAAACAACACGTTGTAAGTCGAAAAGCTTTCATGTTGCGTGTATGTCTAAGTGTGTAGCCTCAAAAGAGAAGGCACAGGACAGTTTTCTCTCGAAAGGATATGTAAGAATACCACGTCATAAGGAAATACAGTTTTGCAGAGTAAAGACATATACGTACGCATTGGAAACTCTTTACGAGAAGAAATAACGCATCGTACAAAATTAGCTTGTATCTCCAAAACTACACGTTGTATCTCGAAAAGAATTGTTGTGGCGTGTACGTCTTAACATGTAGCATCTAAAGAGAACCAAAAGGAGAATTTTCTTTCGTCAAAATTTTTCAGAAAATCACGTTTTAAGGAAATCCCGCATCGTGCGACATTATCTTGTTTTTCCTAAACAACACGTTGTAAGTCGAAAAGCTTTCATGTTGCGTGTATGTCTAAGTGTGTAGCCTCAAAAGAGAAGGCACAGGACAGTTTTCTCTCGAAAGGATATGTAAGAATACCACTTCATAAGGAAATACAGTTTTGCAGAGTAAAGACATATACGTACGCATTGGAAACTCTTTAGGAGAAGAAATAACGCATCTTACAAAATTAGCTTGTATCTCCAAAACTACACGTTGTATCTCGAAAAGAATTGTTGTGGCGTGTACGTCTTAACATGTAGCATCTAAAGAGAACCAAAAGGAGAATTTTCTTTCGTCAAAATTTTTCAGAAAATCACGTTTTAAGGAAATCCCGCATCGCATCGTGCGAAATTATCTTGTTTTTCCTAAACAACACGTTGTAAGTCGAAAAGCTTTCATGTTGCGTGTATGTCTAAGTGTGTAGCCTCAAAAGAGAAGGCACAGGACAGTTTTCTCTCGAAAGGATATGTAAGAATACCACTTCATAAGGAAATACAGTTTTGCAGAGTAAAGACATATACGTACGCATTGGAAACTCTTTACGAGAAGAAATAACGCATCGTACAAAATTAGCTTGTATCTCCAAAACTACACGTTGTATCTCGAAAAGAATTGTTGTGGCGTGTACGTCTTAACATGTAGCATCTAAAGAGAACCAAAAGGAGAATTTTCTTTCGTCAAAATTTTTCAGAAAATCACGTTTTAAGGAAATCCCGCATCGTGCGAAATTATCTTGTTTTTCCTAAACAACACGTTGTAAGTCGAAAAGCTTTCATGTTGCGTGTATGTCTAAGTGTGTAGCCTCAAAAGAGAAGGCACAGGACAGTTTTCTCTCGAAAGGATATGTAAGAATACCACTTCATAAGGAAATACAGTTTTGCAGAGTAAAGACATATACGTACGCATTGGAAACTCTTTACGAGAAGAAATATCGCATAGTACAAAATTAGCTTGTATCTCCAAAACTACACGTTGTATCTCGAAAAGAATTGTTGTGGCGTGTACGTCTTAACATGTAGCATCTAAAGAGAACCAAAAGGAGAATTTTCTTTCGTCAAAATTTTTCAGAAAATCACGTTTTAAGGAAATCCCGCATCGCATCGTGCGAAATTATCTTGTTTTTCCTAAACAACACGTTGTAAGTCGAAAAGCTTTCATGTTGCGTGTATGTCTAAGTGTGTAGCCTCAAAAGAGAAGGCACAGGACAGTTTTCTCTCGAAAGGATATGTAAGAATACCACGTCATAAGGAAATACAGTTTTGCAGAGTAAAGACATATACGTACGCATTGGAAACTCTTTACGAGAAGAAATAACGCATCGTACAAAATTAGCTTGTATCTCCAAAACTACACGTTGTATCTCGAAAAGAATTGTTGTGGCGTGTACGTCTTAACATGTAGCATCTAAAGAGAACCAAAAGGAGAATTTTCTTTCGTCAAAATTTTTCAGAAAATCACGTTTTAAGGAAATCCCGCATCGTGCGACATTATCTTGTTTTTCCTAAACAACACGTTGTAAGTCGAAAAGCTTTCATGTTGCGTGTATGTCTAAGTGTGTAGCCTCAAAAGAGAAGGCACAGGACAGTTTTCTCTCGAAAGGATATGTAAGAATACCACTTCATAAGGAAATACAGTTTTGCAGAGTAAAGACATATACGTACGCATTGGAAACTCTTTAGGAGAAGAAATAACGCATCTTACAAAATTAGCTTGTATCTCCAAAACTACACGTTGTATCTCGAAAAGAATTGTTGTGGCGTGTACGTCTTAACATGTAGCATCTAAAGAGAACCAAAAGGAGAATTTTCTTTCGTCAAAATTTTTCAGAAAATCACGTTTTAAGGAAATCCCGCATCGTGCGAAATTATCTTGTTTTTCCTAAACAACACGTTGTAAGTCGAAAAGCTTTCATGTTGCGTGTATGTCTACGTGTGTAGCCTCAAAAGAGAAGGCACAGGACAGTTTTCTCTCGAAAGGATATGTAAGAATACCACTTCATAAGGAAATACAGTTTTGCAGAGTAAAGACATATACGTACGCATTGGAAACTCTTTACGAGAAGAAATAACGCATAGTACAAAATTAGCTTGTATCTCCAAAACTACACGTTGTATCTCAAAAGAATTGTTGTGGCGTGTACGTCTTAACATGTAGCATCTAAAGAGAACCAAAAGGAGAATTTTCTTTCGTCAAAATTTTTCAGAAAATCACGTTTTAAGGAAATCCCGCATCGAATCGTGCGAAATTATCTTGTTTTTCCTAAACAACACGTTGTAAGTCGAAAAGCTTTCATGTTGCGTGTATGTCTAAGTGTGTAGCCTCAAAAGAGAAGGCACAGGACAGTTTTCTCTCGAAAGGATATGTAAGAATACCACTTCATAAGGAAATACAGTTTTGCAGAGTAAAGACATATACGTACGCATTGGAAACTCTTTACGAGAAGAAATAACGCATAGTACAAAATTAGCTTGTATCTCCAAAACTACACGTTGTATCTCGAAAAGAATTGTTGTGGCGTGTACGTCTTAACATGTAGCATCTAAAGAGAACCAAAAGGAGAATTTTCTTTCGTCAAAATTTTTTAGAAAATCACGTTTTAAGGAAATCCCGCATCGCATCGTGCGAAATTATCTTGTTTTTCCTAAACAACACGTTGTAAGTCGAAAAGCTTTCATGTTGCGTGTATGTCTAAGTGTGTAGCCTCAAAAGAGAAGGCACAGGACAGTTTTCTCTCGAAAGGATATGTAAGAATACCACTTCATAAGGAAATACAGTTTTGCAGAGTAAAGACATATACGTACGCATTGGAAACTCTTTACGAGAAGAAATAACGCATAGTACAAAATTAGCTTGTATCTCCAAAACTACACGTTGTATCTCGAAAAGAATTGTTGTGGCGTGTACGTCTTAACATGTAGCATCTAAAGAGAACCAAAAGGAGAATTTTCTTTCGTCAAAATTTTTCAGAAAATCACGTTTTAAGGAAATCCCGCATCGCATCGTGCGAAATTATCTTGTTTTTCCTAAACAACACGTTGTAAGTCGAAAAGCTTTCATGTTGCGTGTATGTCTAAGTGTGTAGCCTCAAAAGAGAAGGCACAGGACAGTTTTCTCTCGAAAGGATATGTAAGAATACCACTTCATAAGGAAATACAGTTTTGCAGAGTAAAGACATATACGTACGCATTGGAAACTCTTTACGAGAAGAAATAACGCATCGTACAAAATTAGCTTGTATCTCCAAAACTACACGTTGTATCTCGAAAAGAATTGTTGTGGCGTGTACGTCTTAACATGTAGCATCTAAAGAGAACCAAAAGGAGAATTTTCTTTCGTCAAAATTTTTCAGAAAATCACGTTTTAAGGAAATCCCGCATCGTGCGAAATTATCTTGTTTTTCCTAAACAACACGTTGTAAGTCGAAAAGCTTTCATGTTGCGTGTATGTCTAAGTGTGTAGCCTCAAAAGAGAAGGCACAGGACAGTTTTCTCTCGAAAGGATATGTAAGAATACCACTTCATAAGGAAATACAGTTTTGCAGAGTAAAGACATATACGTACGCATTGGAAACTCTTTACGAGAAGAAATAACGCATAGTACAAAATTAGCTTGTATCTCCAAAACTACACGTTGTATCTCGAAAAGAATTGTTGTGGCGTGTACGTCTTAACATGTAGCATCTAAAGAGAACCAAAAGGAGAATTTTCTTTCGTCAAAATTTTTCAGAAAATCACGTTTTAAGGAAATCCCGCATCGCATCGTGCGAAATTATCTTGTTTTTCCTAAACAACACGTTGTAAGTCGAAAAGCTTTCATGTTGCGTGTATGTCTAAGTGTGTAGCCTCAAAAGAGAAGGCACAGGACAGTTTTCTCTCGAAAGGATATGTAAGAATACCACGTCATAAGGAAATACAGTTTTGCAGAGTAAAGACATATACGTACGCATTGGAAACTCTTTACGAGAAGAAATAACGCATCGTACAAAATTAGCTTGTATCTCCAAAACTACACGTTGTATCTCGAAAAGAATTGTTGTGGAGTGTACGTCTTAACATGTAGCATCTAAAGAGAACCAAAAGGAGAATTTTCTTTCGTCAAAATTTTTCAGAAAATCACGTTTTAAGGAAATCCCGCATCGTGCGACATTATCTTGTTTTTCCTAAACAACACGTTGTAAGTCGAAAAGCTTTCATGTTGCGTGTATGTCTAAGTGTGTAGCCTCAAAAGAGAAGGCACAGGACAGTTTTCTCTCGAAAGGATATGTAAGAATACCACTTCATAAGGAAATACAGTTTTGCAGAGTAAAGACATATACGTACGCATTGGAAACTCTTTACGAGAAGAAATAACGCATCTTACAAAATTAGCTTGTATCTCCAAAACTACACGTTGTATCTCGAAAAGAATTGTTGTGGCGTGTACGTCTTAACATGTAGCATCTAAAGAGAACCAAAAGGAGAATTTTCTTTCGTCAAAATTTTTCAGAAAATCACGTTTTAAGGAAATCCCGCATCGTGCGAAATTATCTTGTTTTTCCTAAACAACACGTTGTAAGTCGAAAAGCTTTCATGTTGCGTGTATGTCTAAGTGTGTAGCCTCAAAAGAGAAGGCACAGGACAGTTTTCTCTCGAAAGGATATGTAAGAATACCACTTCATAAGGAAATACAGTTTTGCAGAGTAAAGACATATACGTACGCATTGGAAACTCTTTACGAGAAGAAATAACGCATAGTACAAAATTAGCTTGTATCTCCAAAACTACACGTTGTATCTCGAAAAGAATTGTTGTGGCGTGTACGTCTTAACATGTAGCATCTAAAGAGAACCAAAAGGAGAATTTTCTTTCGTCAAAATTTTTCAGAAAATCACGTTTTAAGGAAATCCCGCATCGCATCGTGCGAAATTATCTTGTTTTTCCTAAACAACACGTTGTAAGTCGAAAAGCTTTCATGTTGCGTGTATGTCTAAGTGTGTAGCCTCAAAAGAGAAGGCACAGGACAGTTTTCTCTCGAAAGGATATGTAAGAATACCACTTCATAAGGAAATACAGTTTTGCAGAGTAAAGACATATACGTACGCATTGGAAACTCTTTACGAGAAGAAATAACGCATCGTACAAAATTAGCTTGTATCTCCAAAACTACACGTTGTATCTCGAAAAGAATTGTTGTGGCGTGTACGTCTTAACATGTAGCATCTAAAGAGAACCAAAAGGAGAATTTTCTTTCGTCAAAATTTTTCAGAAAATCACGTTTTAAGGAAATCCCGCATCGCATCGTGCGAAATTATCTTGTTTTTCCTAAACAACACGTTGTAAGTCGAAAAGCTTTCATGTTGCGTGTATGTCTAAGTGTGTAGCCTCAAAAGAGAAGGCACAGGACAGTTTTCTCTCGAAAGGATATGTAAGAATACCACTTCATAAGGAAATACAGTTTTGCAGAGTAAAGACATATACGTACGCATTGGAAACTCTTTACGAGAAGAAATAACGCATCGTACAAAATTAGCTTGTATCTCCAAAACTACACGTTGTATCTCGAAAAGAATTGTTGTGGCGTGTACGTCTTAACATGTAGCATCTAAAGAGAACCAAAAGGAGAATTTTCTTTCGTCAAAATTTTTCAGAAAATCACGTTTTAAGGAAATCCCGCATCGTGCGAAATTATCTTGTTTTTCCTAAACAACACGTTGTAAGTCGAAAAGCTTTCATGTTGCGTGTATGTCTAAGTGTGTAGCCTCAAAAGAGAAGGCACAGGACAGTTTTCTCTCGAAAGGATATGTAAGAATACCACTTCATAAGGAAATACAGTTTTGCAGAGTAAAGACATATACGTACGCATTGGAAACTCTTTACGAGAAGAAATAACGCATAGTACAAAATTAGCTTGTATCTCCAAAACTACACGTTGTATCTCGAAAAGAATTGTTGTGGCGTGTACGTCTTAACATGTAGCATCTAAAGAGAACCAAAAGGAGAATTTTCTTTCGTCAAAATTTTTCAGAAAATCACGTTTTAAGGAAATCCCGCATCGCATCGTGCGAAATTATCTTGTTTTTCCTAAACAACACGTTGTAAGTCGAAAAGCTTTCATGTTGCGTGTATGTCTAAGTGTGTAGCCTCAAAAGAGAAGGCACAGGACAGTTTTCTCTCGAAAGGATATGTAAGAATACCACTTCATAAGGAAATACAGTTTTGCAGAGTAAAGACATATACGTACGCATTGGAAACTCTTTACGAGAAGAAATAACGCATCGTACAAAATTAGCTTGTATCTCCAAAACTACACGTTGTATCTCGAAAAGAATTGTTGTGGAGTGTACGTCTTAACATGTAGCATCTAAAGAGAACCAAAAGGAGAATTTTCTTTCGTCAAAATTTTTCAGAAAATCACGTTTTAAGGAAATCCCGCATCGTGCGACATTATCTTGTTTTTCCTAAACAACACGTTGTAAGTCGAAAAGCTTTCATGTTGCGTGTATGTCTAAGTGTGTAGCCTCAAAAGAGAAGGCACAGGACAGTTTTCTCTCGAAAGGATATGTAAGAATACCACTTCATAAGGAAATACAGTTTTGCAGAGTAAAGACATATACGTACGCATTGGAAACTCTTTACGAGAAGAAATAACGCATCTTACAAAATTAGCTTGTATCTCCAAAACTACACGTTGTATCTCGAAAAGAATTGTTGTGGCGTGTACGTCTTAACATGTAGCATCTAAAGAGAACCAAAAGGAGAATTTTCTTTCGTCAAAATTTTTCAGAAAATCACGTTTTAAGGAAATCCCGCATCGTGCGAAATTATCTTGTTTTTCCTAAACAACACGTTGTAAGTCGAAAAGCTTTCATGTTGCGTGTATGTCTAAGTGTGTAGCCTCAAAAGAGAAGGCACAGGACAGTTTTCTCTCGAAAGGATATGTAAGAATACCACTTCATAAGGAAATACAGTTTTGCAGAGTAAAGACATATACGTACGCATTGGAAACTCTTTACGAGAAGAAATAACGCATAGTACAAAATTAGCTTGTATCTCCAAAACTACACGTTGTATCTCGAAAAGAATTGTTGTGGCGTGTACGTCTTAACATGTAGCATCTAAAGAGAACCAAAAGGAGAATTTTCTTTCGTCAAAATTTTTCAGAAAATCACGTTTTAAGGAAATCCCGCATCGCATCGTGCGAAATTATCTTGTTTTTCCTAAACAACACGTTGTAAGTCGAAAAGCTTTCATGTTGCGTGTATGTCTAAGTGTGTAGCCTCAAAAGAGAAGGCACAGGACAGTTTTCTCTCGAAAGGATATGTAAGAATACCACTTCATAAGGAAATACAGTTTTGCAGAGTAAAGACATATACGTACGCATTGGAAACTCTTTACGAGAAGAAATAACGCATCGTACAAAATTAGCTTGTATCTCCAAAACTACACGTTGTATCTCGAAAAGAATTGTTGTGGCGTGTACGTCTTAACATGTAGCATCTAAAGAGAACCAAAAGGAGAATTTTCTTTCGTCAAAATTTTTCAGAAAATCACGTTTTAAGGAAATCCCGCATCGCATCGTGCGAAATTATCTTGTTTTTCCTAAACAACACGTTGTAAGTCGAAAAGCTTTCATGTTGCGTGTATGTCTAAGTGTGTAGCCTCAAAAGAGAAGGCACAGGACAGTTTTCTCTCGAAAGGATATGTAAGAATACCACTTCATAAGGAAATACAGTTTTGCAGAGTAAAGACATATACGTACGCATTGGAAACTCTTTACGAGAAGAAATAACGCATCGTACAAAATTAGCTTGTATCTCCAAAACTACACGTTGTATCTCGAAAAGAATTGTTGTGGCGTGTACGTCTTAACATGTAGCATCTAAAGAGAACCAAAAGGAGAATTTTCTTTCGTCAAAATTTTTCAGAAAATCACGTTTTAAGGAAATCCCGCATCGTGCGAAATTATCTTGTTTTTCCTAAACAACACGTTGTAAGTCGAAAAGCTTTCATGTTGCGTGTATGTCTAAGTGTGTAGCCTCAAAAGAGAAGGCACAGGACAGTTTTCTCTCGAAAGGATATGTAAGAATACCACTTCATAAGGAAATACAGTTTTGCAGAGTAAAGACATATACGTACGCATTGGAAACTCTTTACGAGAAGAAATAACGCATAGTACAAAATTAGCTTGTATCTCCAAAACTACACGTTGTATCTCGAAAAGAATTGTTGTGGCGTGTACGTCTTAACATGTAGCATCTAAAGAGAACCAAAAGGAGAATTTTCTTTCGTCAAAATTTTTCAGAAAATCACGTTTTAAGGAAATCCCGCATCGCATCGTGCGAAATTATCTTGTTTTTCCTAAACAACACGTTGTAAGTCGAAAAGCTTTCATGTTGCGTGTATGTCTAAGTGTGTAGCCTCAAAAGAGAAGGCACAGGACAGTTTTCTCTCGAAAGGATATGTAAGAATACCACTTCATAAGGAAATACAGTTTTGCAGAGTAAAGACATATACGTACGCATTGGAAACTCTTTACGAGAAGAAATAACGCATCGTACAAAATTAGCTTGTATCTCCAAAACTACACGTTGTATCTCGAAAAGAATTGTTGTGGCGTGTACGTCTTAACATGTAGCATCTAAAGAGAACCAAAAGGAGAATTTTCTTTCGTCAAAATTTTTCAGAAAATCACGTTTTAAGGAAATCCCGCATCGTGCGAAATTATCTTGTTTTTCCTAAACAACACGTTGTAAGTCGAAAAGCTTTCATGTTGCGTGTATGTCTAAGTGTGTAGCCTCAAAAGAGAAGGCACAGGACAGTTTTCTCTCGAAAGGATATGTAAGAATACCACTTCATAAGGAAATACAGTTTTGCAGAGTAAAGACATATACGTACGCATTGGAAACTCTTTACGAGAAGAAATAACGCATAGTACAAAATTAGCTTGTATCTCCAAAACTACACGTTGTATCTCGAAAAGAATTGTTGTGGCGTGTACGTCTTAACATGTAGCATCTAAAGAGAACCAAAAGGAGAATTTTCTTTCGTCAAAATTTTTCAGAAAATCACGTTTTAAGGAAATCCCGCATCGCATCGTGCGAAATTATCTTGTTTTTCCTAAACAACACGTTGTAAGTCGAAAAGCTTTCATGTTGCGTGTATGTCTAAGTGTGTAGCCTCAAAAGAGAAGGCACAGGACAGTTTTCTCTCGAAAGGATATGTAAGAATACCACGTCATAAGGAAATACAGTTTTGCAGAGTAAAGACATATACGTACGCATTGGAAACTCTTTATGAGAAGAAATAACGCATCGTACAAAATTAGCTTGTATCTCCAAAACTACACGTTGTATCTCGAAAAGAATTGTTGTGGAGTGTACGTCTTAACATGTAGCATCTAAAGAGAACCAAAAGGAGAATTTTCTTTCGTCAAAATTTTTCAGAAAATCACGTTTTAAGGAAATCCCGCATCGTGCGACATTATCTTGTTTTTCCTAAACAACACGTTGTAAGTCGAAAAGCTTTCATGTTGCGTGTATGTCTAAGTGTGTAGCCTCAAAAGAGAAGGCACAGGACAGTTTTCTCTCGAAAGGATATGTAAGAATACCACTTCATAAGGAAATACAGTTTTGCAGAGTAAAGACATATACGTACGCATTGGAAACTCTTTACGAGAAGAAATAACGCATCTTACAAAATTAGCTTGTATCTCCAAAACTACACGTTGTATCTCGAAAAGAATTGTTGTGGCGTGTACGTCTTAACATGTAGCATCTAAAGAGAACCAAAAGGAGAATTTTCTTTCGTCAAAATTTTTCAGAAAATCACGTTTTAAGGTAATCCCGCATCGTGCGAAATTATCTTGTTTTTCCTAAACAACACGTTGTAAGTCGAAAAGCTTTCATGTTGCGTGTATGTCTAAGTGTGTAGCCTCAAAAGAGAAGGCACAGGACAGTTTTCTCTCGAAAGGATATGTAAGAATACCACTTCATAAGGAAATACAGTTTTGCAGAGTAAAGACATATACGTACGCATTGGAAACTCTTTACGAGAAGAAATAACGCATAGTACAAAATTAGCTTGTATCTCCAAAACTACACGTTGTATCTCGAAAAGAATTGTTGTGGCGTGTACGTCTTAACATGTAGCATCTAAAGAGAACCAAAAGGAGAATTTTCTTTCGTCAAAATTTTTCAGAAAATCACGTTTTAAGGAAATCCCGCATCGCATCGTGCGAAATTATCTTGTTTTTCCTAAACAACACGTTGTAAGTCGAAAAGCTTTCATGTTGCGTGTATGTCTAAGTGTGTAGCCTCAAAAGAGAAGGCACAGGACAGTTTTCTCTCGAAAGGATATGTAAGAATACCACTTCATAAGGAAATACAGTTTTGCAGAGTAAAGACATATACGTACGCATTGGAAACTCTTTACGAGAAGAAATAACGCATCGTACAAAATTAGCTTGTATCTCCAAAACTACACGTTGTATCTCGAAAAGAATTGTTGTGGCGTGTACGTCTTAACATGTAGCATCTAAAGAGAACCAAAAGGAGAATTTTCTTTCGTCAAAATTTTTCAGAAAATCACGTTTTAAGGAAATCCCGCATCGCATCGTGCGAAATTATCTTGTTTTTCCTAAACAACACGTTGTAAGTCGAAAAGCTTTCATGTTGCGTGTATGTCTAAGTGTGTAGCCTCAAAAGAGAAGGCACAGGACAGTTTTCTCTCGAAAGGATATGTAAGAATACCACTTCATAAGGAAATACAGTTTTGCAGAGTAAAGACATATACGTACGCATTGGAAACTCTTTACGAGAAGAAATAACGCATCGTACAAAATTAGCTTGTATCTCCAAAACTACACGTTGTATCTCGAAAAGAATTGTTGTGGCGTGTACGTCTTAACATGTAGCATCTAAAGAGAACCAAAAGGAGAATTTTCTTTCGTCAAAATTTTTCAGAAAATCACGTTTTAAGGAAATCCCGCATCGTGCGAAATTATCTTGTTTTTCCTAAACAACACGTTGTAAGTCGAAAAGCTTTCATGTTGCGTGTATGTCTAAGTGTGTAGCCTCAAAAGAGAAGGCACAGGACAGTTTTCTCTCGAAAGGATATGTAAGAATACCACTTCATAAGGAAATACAGTTTTGCAGAGTAAAGACATATACGTACGCATTGGAAACTCTTTACGAGAAGAAATAACGCATCGTACAAAATTAGCTTGTATCTCCAAAACTACACGTTGTATCTCGAAAAGAATTGTTGTGGCGTGTACGTCTTAACATGTAGCATCTAAAGAGAACCAAAAGGAGAATTTTCTTTCGTCAAAATTTTTCAGAAAATCACGTTTTAAGGAAATCCCGCATCGCATCGTGCGAAATTATCTTGTTTTTCCTAAACAACACGTTGTAAGTCGAAAAGCTTTCATGTTGCGTGTATGTCTAAGTGTGTAGCCTCAAAAGAGAAGGCACAGGACAGTTTTCTCTCGAAAGGATATGTAAGAATACCACTTCATAAGGAAATACAGTTTTGCAGAGTAAAGACATATACGTACGCATTGGAAACTCTTTACGAGAAGAAATAACGCATCGTACAAAATTAGCTTGTATCTCCAAAACTACACGTTGTATCTCGAAAAGAATTGTTGTGGCGTGTACGTCTTAACATGTAGCATCTAAAGAGAACCAAAAGGAGAATTTTCTTTCGTCAAAATTTTTCAGAAAATCACGTTTTAAGGAAATCCCGCATCGTGCGAAATTATCTTGTTTTTCCTAAACAACACGTTGTAAGTCGAAAAGCTTTCATGTTGCGTGTATGTCTAAGTGTGTAGCCTCAAAAGAGAAGGCACAGGACAGTTTTCTCTCGAAAGGATATGTAAGAATACCACTTCATAAGGAAATACAGTTTTGCAGAGTAAAGACATATACGTACGCATTGGAAACTCTTTACGAGAAGAAATAACGCATCGTACAAAATTAGCTTGTATCTCCAAAACTACACGTTGTATCTCGAAAAGAATTGTTGTGGCGTGTACGTCTTAACATGTAGCATCTAAAGAGAACCAAAAGGAGAATTTTCTTTCGTCAAAATTTTTCAGAAAATCACGTTTTAAGGAAATCCCGCATCGTGCGAAATTATCTTGTTTTTCCTAAACAACACGTTGTAAGTCGAAAAGCTTTCATGTTGCGTGTATGTCTAAGTGTGTAGCCTCAAAAGAGAAGGCACAGGACAGTTTTCTCTCGAAAGGATATGTAAGAATACCACTTCATAAGGAAATACACTTTTGCAGAGTAAAGACATATACGTACGCATTGGAAACTCTTTACGAGAAGAAATAACGCATCGTACAAAATTAGCTTGTATCTCCAAAACTACACGTTGTATCTCGAAAAGAATTGTTGTGGCGTGTACGTCTTAACATGTAGCATCTAAAGAGAACCAAAAGGAGAATTTTCTTTCGTCAAAATTTTTCAGAAAATCACGTTTTAAGGAAATCCCGCATCGCATCGTGCGAAATTATCTTGTTTTTCCTAAACAACACGTTGTAAGTCGAAAAGCTTTCATGTTGCGTGTATGTCTAAGTGTGTAGCCTCAAAAGAGAAGGCACAGGACAGTTTTCTCTCGAAAGGATATGTAAGAATACCACTTCATAAGGAAATACAGTTTTGCAGAGTAAAGACATATACGTACGCATTGGAAACTCTTTACGAGAAGAAATAACGCATCGTACAAAATTAGCTTGTATCTCCAAAACTACACGTTGTATCTCGAAAAGAATTGTTGTGGCGTGTACGTCTTAACATGTAGCATCTAAAGAGAACCAAAAGGAGAATTTTCTTTCGTCAAAATTTTTCAGAAAATCACGTTTTAAGGAAATCCCGCATTGTGCGAAATTATCTTGTTTTTCCTAAACAACACGTTGTAAGTCGAAAAGCTTTCATGTTGCGTGTATGTCTAAGTGTGTAGCCTCAAAAGAGAAGGCACAGGACAGTTTTCTCTCGAAAGGATATGTAAGAATACCACTTCATAAGGAAATACAGTTTTGCAGAGTAAAGACATATACGTACGCATTGGAAACTCTTTACGAGAAGAAATAACGCATCGTACAAAATTAGCTTGTATCTCCAAAACTACACGTTGTATTTCGAAAAGAATTGTTGTGGCGTGTACGTCTTAACATGTAGCATCTAAAGAGAACCAAAAGGAGAATTTTCTTTCGTCAAAATTTTTCAGAAAATCACGTTTTAAGGAAATCCCGCATCGCATCGTGCGAAATTATCTTGTTTTTCCTAAACAACACGTTGTAAGTCGAAAAGCTTTCATGTTGCGTGTATGTCTAAGTGTGTAGCCTCAAAAGAGAAGGCACAGGACAGTTTTCTCTCGAAAGGATATGTAAGAATACCACTTCATAAGGAAATACAGTTTTGCAGAGTAAAGACATATACGTACGCATTGGAAACTCTTTACGAGAAGAAATAACGCATCGTACAAAATTAGCTTGTATCTCCAAAACTACACGTTGTATCTCGAAAAGAATTGTTGTGGCGTGTACGTCTTAACATGTAGCATCTAAAGAGAACCAAAAGGAGAATTTTCTTTCGTCAAAATTTTTCAGAAAATCACGTTTTAAGGAAATCCCGCATCGTGCGAAATTATCTTGTTTTTCCTAAACAACACGTTGTAAGTCGAAAAGCTTTCATGTTGCGTGTATGTCTAAGTGTGTAGCCTCAAAAGAGAAGGCACAGGACAGTTTTCTCTCGAAAGGATATGTAAGAATACCACTTCATAAGGAAATACAGTTTTGCAGAGTAAAGACATATACGTACGCATTGGAAACTCTTTACGAGAAGAAATAACGCATCGTACAAAATTAGCTTGTATCTCCAAAACTACACGTTGTATCTCGAAAAGAATTGTTGTGGCGTGTACGTCTTAACATGTAGCATCTAAAGAGAACCAAAAGGAGAATTTTCTTTCGTCAAAATTTTTCAGAAAATCACGTTTTAAGGAAATCCCGCATCGCATCGTGCGAAATTATCTTGTTTTTCCTAAACAACACGTTGTAAGTCGAAAAGCTTTCATGTTGCGTGTATGTCTAAGTGTGTAGCCTCAAAAGAGAAGGCACAGGACAGTTTTCTCTCGAAAGGATATGTAATAATACCACTTCATAAGGAAATACACTTTTGCAGAGTAAAGACATATACGTACGCATTGGAAACTCTTTACGAGAAGAAATAACGCATAGTACAAAATTAGCTTGTATCTCCAAAACTACACGTTGTATCTCGAAAAGAATTGTTGTGGCGTGTACGTCTTAACATGTAGCATCTAAAGAGAACCAAAAGGAGAATTTTCTTTCGTCAAAATTTTCAGAAAATCACGTTTTAAGGAAATCCCGCATCGCATCGTGCGAAATTATCTTGTTTTTCCTAAACAACACGTTGTAAGTCGAAAAGCTTTCATGTTGCGTGTATGTCTAAGTGTGTAGCCTCAAAAGAGAAGGCACAGGACAGTTTTCTCTCGAAAGGATATGTAAGAATACCACTTCATAAGGAAATACAGTTTTGCAGAGTAAAGACATATACGTACGCATTGGAAACTCTTTACGAGAAGAAATAACGCATAGTACAAAATTAGCTTGTATCTCCAAAACTACACGTTGTATCTCGAAAAGAATTGTTGTGGCGTGTACGTCTTAACATGTAGCATCTAAAGAGAACCAAAAGGAGAATTTTCTTTCGTCAAAATTTTTCAGAAAATCACGTTTTAAGGAAATCCCGCATCGCATCGTGCGAAATTATCTTGTTTTTCCTAAACAACACGTTGTAAGTCGAAAAGCTTTCATGTTGCGTGTATGTCTAAGTGTGTAGCCTCAAAAGAGAAGGCACAGGACAGTTTTCTCTCGAAAGGATATGTAAGAATACCACTTCATAAGGAAATACAGTTTTGCAGAGTAAAGACATATACGTACGCATTGGAAACTCTTTACGAGAAGAAATAACGCATCGTACAAAATTAGCTTGTATCTCCAAAACTACACGTTGTATTTCGAAAAGAATTGTTGTGGCGTGTACGTCTTAACATGTAGCATCTAAAGAGAACCAAAAGGAGAATTTTCTTTCGTCAAAATTTTTCAGAAAATCACGTTTTAAGGAAATCCCGCATCGTGCGAAATTATCTTGTTTTTCCTAAACAACACGTTGTAAGTCGAAAAGCTTTCATGTTGCGTGTATGTCTAAGTGTCTAGCCTCAAAAGAGAAGGCACAGGACAGTTTTCTCTCGAAAGGATATGTAAGAATACCACTTCATAAGGAAATACAGTTTTGCAGAGTAAAGACATATACGTACGCATTGGAAACTCTTTACGAGAAGAAATAACGCATCGTACAAAATTAGCTTGTATCTCCAAAACTACACGTTGTATCTCGAAAAGAATTGTTGTGGCGTGTACGTCTTAACATGTAGCATCTAAAGAGAACCAAAAGGAGAATTTTCTTTCGTCAAAATTTTTCAGAAAATCACGTTTTAAGGAAATCCCGCATCGTGCGAAATTATCTTGTTTTTCCTAAACAACACGTTGTAAGTCGAAAAGCTTTCATGTTGCGTGTATGTCTAAGTGTGTAGCCTCAAAAGAGAAGGCACAGGACAGTTTTCTCTCGAAAGGATATGTAAGAATACCACTTCATAAGGAAATACAGTTTTGCAGAGTAAAGACATATACGTACGCATTGGAAACTCTTTACGAGAAGAAATAACGCATAGTACAAAATTAGCTTGTATCTCCAAAACTACACGTTGTATCTCGAAAAGAATTGTTGTGGCGTGTACGTCTTAACATGTAGCATCTAAAGAGAACCAAAAGGAGAATTTTCTTTCGTCAAAATTTTTCAGAAAATCACGTTTTAAGGAAATCCCGCATCGCATCGTGCGAAATTATCTTGTTTTTTCCTAAACAACACGTTGTAAGTCGAAAAGCTTTCATGTTGCGTGTATGTCTAAGTGTGTAGCCTCAAAAGAGAAGGCACAGGACAGTTTTCTCTCGAAAGGATATGTAAGAATACCACTTCATAAGGAAATACAGTTTTGCAGAGTAAAGACATATACGTACGCATTGGAAACTCTTTACGAGAAGAAATAACGCATCGTACAAAATTAGCTTGTATCTCCAAAACTACACGTTGTATCTCGAAAAGAATTGTTGTGGCGTGTACGTCTTAACATGTAGCATCTAAAGAGAACCAAAAGGAGAATTTTCTTTCGTCAAAATTTTTCAGAAAATCACGTTTTAAGGAAATCCCGCATCGCATCGTGCGAAATTATCTTGTTTTTCCTAAACAACACGTTGTAAGTCGAAAAGCTTTCATGTTGCGTGTATGTCTAAGTGTGTAGCCTCAAAAGAGAAGGCACAGGACAGTTTTCTCTCGAAAGGATATGTAAGAATACCACTTCATAAGGAAATACAGTTTTGCAGAGTAAAGACATATACGTACGCATTGGAAACTCTTTACGAGAAGAAATAACGCATCGTACAAAATTAGCTTGTATCTCCAAAACTACACGTTGTATCTCGAAAAGAATTGTTGTGGCGTGTACGTCTTAACATGTAGCATCTAAAGAGAACCAAAAGGAGAATTTTCTTTCGTCAAAATTTTTCAGAAAATCACGTTTTAAGGAAATCCCGCATCGTGCGAAATTATCTTGTTTTTCCTAAACAACACGTTGTAAGTCGAAAAGCTTTCATGTTGCGTGTATGTCTAAGTGTGTAGCCTCAAAAGAGAAGGCACAGGACAGTTTTCTCTCGAAAGGATATGTAAGAATACCACTTCATAAGGAAATACAGTTTTGCAGAGTAAAGACATATACGTACGCATTGGAAACTCTTTACGAGAAGAAATAACGCATCGTACAAAATTAGCTTGTATCTCCAAAACTACACGTTGTATCTCGAAAAGAATTGTTGTGGCGTGTACGTCTTAACATGTAGCATCTAAAGAGAACCAAAAGGAGAATTTTCTTTCGTCAAAATTTTTCAGAAAATCACGTTTTAAGGAAATCCCGCATCGTGCGAAATTATCTTGTTTTTCCTAAACAACACGTTGTAAGTCGAAAAGCTTTCATGTTGCGTGTATGTCTAAGTGTGTAGCCTCAAAAGAGAAGGCACAGGACAGTTTTCTCTCGAAAGGATATGTAAGAATACCACTTCATAAGGAAATACACTTTTGCAGAGTAAAGACATATACGTACGCATTGGAAACTCTTTACGAGAAGAAATAACGCATCGTACAAAATTAGCTTGTATCTCCAAAACTACACGTTGTATCTCGAAAAGAATTGTTGTGGCGTGTACGTCTTAACATGTAGCATCTAAAGAGAACCAAAAGGAGAATTTTCTTTCGTCAAAATTTTTCAGAAAATCACGTTTTAAGGAAATCCCGCATCGCATCGTGCGAAATTATCTTGTTTTTCCTAAACAACACGTTGTAAGTCGAAAAGCTTTCATGTTGCGTGTATGTCTAAGTGTGTAGCCTCAAAAGAGAAGGCACAGGACAGTTTTCTCTCGAAAGGATATGTAAGAATACCACTTCATAAGGAAATACAGTTTTGCAGAGTAAAGACATATACGTACGCATTGGAAACTCTTTACGAGAAGAAATAACGCATCGTACAAAATTAGCTTGTATCTCCAAAACTACACGTTGTATCTCGAAAAGAATTGTTGTGGCGTGTACGTCTTAACATGTAGCATCTAAAGAGAACCAAAAGGAGAATTTTCTTTCGTCAAAATTTTTCAGAAAATCACGTTTTAAGGAAATCCCGCATTGTGCGAAATTATCTTGTTTTTCCTAAACAACACGTTGTAAGTCGAAAAGCTTTCATGTTGCGTGTATGTCTAAGTGTGTAGCCTCAAAAGAGAAGGCACAGGACAGTTTTCTCTCGAAAGGATATGTAAGAATACCACTTCATAAGGAAATACAGTTTTGCAGAGTAAAGACATATACGTACGCATTGGAAACTCTTTACGAGAAGAAATAACGCATCGTACAAAATTAGCTTGTATCTCCAAAACTACACGTTGTATCTCGAAAAGAATTGTTGTGGCGTGTACGTCTTAACATGTAGCATCTAAAGAGAACCAAAAGGAGAATTTTCTTTCGTCAAAATTTTTCAGAAAATCACGTTTTAAGGAAATCCCGCATCGCATCGTGCGAAATTATCTTGTTTTTCCTAAACAACACGTTGTAAGTCGAAAAGCTTTCATGTTGCGTGTATGTCTAAGTGTGTAGCCTCAAAAGAGAAGGCACAGGACAGTTTTCTCTCGAAAGGATATGTAAGAATACCACTTCATAAGGAAATACAGTTTTGCAGAGTAAAGACATATACGTACGCATTGGAAACTCTTTACGAGAAGAAATAACGCATCGTACAAAATTAGCTTGTATCTCCAAAACTACACGTTGTATCTCGAAAAGAATTGTTGTGGCGTGTACGTCTTAACATGTAGCATCTAAAGAGAACCAAAAGGAGAATTTTCTTTCGTCAAAATTTTTCAGAAAATCACGTTTTAAGGAAATCCCGCATCGTGCGAAATTATCTTGTTTTTCCTAAACAACACGTTGTAAGTCGAAAAGCTTTCATGTTGCGTGTATGTCTAAGTGTGTAGCCTCAAAAGAGAAGGCACAGGACAGTTTTCTCTCGAAAGGATATGTAAGAATACCACTTCATAAGGAAATACAGTTTTGCAGAGTAAAGACATATACGTACGCATTGGAAACTCTTTACGAGAAGAAATAACGCATCGTACAAAATTAGCTTGTATCTCCAAAACTACACGTTGTATCTCGAAAAGAATTGTTGTGGCGTGTACGTCTTAACATGTAGCATCTAAAGAGAACCAAAAGGAGAATTTTCTTTCGTCAAAATTTTTCAGAAAATCACGTTTTAAGGAAATCCCTCATCGCATCGTGCGAAATTATCTTGTTTTTCCTAAACAACACGTTGTAAGTCGAAAAGCTTTCATGTTGCGTGTATGTCTAAGTGTGTAGCCTCAAAAGAGAAGGCACAGGACAGTTTTCTCTCGAAAGGATATGTAATAATACCACTTCATAAGGAAATACACTTTTGCAGAGTAAAGACATATACGTACGCATTGGAAACTCTTTACGAGAAGAAATAACGCATAGTACAAAATTAGCTTGTATCTCCAAAACTACACGTTGTATCTCGAAAAGAATTGTTGTGGCGTGTACGTCTTAACATGTAGCATCTAAAGAGAACCAAAAGGAGAATTTTCTTTCGTCAAAATTTTCAGAAAATCACGTTTTAAGGAAATCCCGCATCGCATCGTGCGAAATTATCTTGTTTTTCCTAAACAACACGTTGTAAGTCGAAAAGCTTTCATGTTGCGTGTATGTCTAAGTGTGTAGCCTCAAAAGAGAAGGCACAGGACAGTTTTCTCTCGAAAGGATATGTAAGAATACCACTTCATAAGGAAATACAGTTTTGCAGAGTAAAGACATATACGTACGCATTGGAAACTCTTTACGAGAAGAAATAACGCATAGTACAAAATTAGCTTGTATCTCCAAAACTACACGTTGTATCTCGAAAAGAATTGTTGTGGCGTGTACGTCTTAACATGTAGCATCTAAAGAGAACCAAAAGGAGAATTTTCTTTCGTCAAAATTTTTCAGAAAATCACGTTTTAAGGAAATCCCGCATCGCATCGTGCGAAATTATCTTGTTTTTCCTAAACAACACGTTGTAAGTCGAAAAGCTTTCATGTTGCGTGTATGTCTAAGTGTGTAGCCTCAAAAGAGAAGGCACAGGACAGTTTTCTCTCGAAAGGATATGTAAGAATACCACTTCATAAGGAAATACAGTTTTGCAGAGTAAAGACATATACGTACGCATTGGAAACTCTTTACGAGAAGAAATAACGCATCGTACAAAATTAGCTTGTATCTCCAAAACTACACGTTGTATCTCGAAAAGAATTGTTGTGGCGTGTACGTCTTAACATGTAGCATCTAAAGAGAACCAAAAGGAGAATTTTCTTTCGTCAAAATTTTTCAGAAAATCACGTTTTAAGGAAATCCCGCATCGTGCGAAATTATCTTGTTTTTCCTAAACAACACGTTGTAAGTCGAAAAGCTTTCATGTTGCGTGTATGTCTAAGTGTCTAGCCTCAAAAGAGAAGGCACAGGACAGTTTTCTCTCGAAAGGATATGTAAGAATACCACTTCATAAGGAAATACAGTTTTGCAGAGTAAAGACATATACGTACGCATTGGAAACTCTTTACGAGAAGAAATAACGCATAGTACAAAATTAGCTTGTATCTCCAAAACTACACGTTGTATCTCGAAAAGAATTGTTGTGGCGTGTACGTCTTAACATGTAGCATCTAAAGAGAACCAAAAGGAGAATTTTCTTTCGTCAAAATTTTTCAGAAACTCACGTTTTAAGGAAATCCCGCATCGCATCGTGCGAAATTATCTTGTTTTTCCTAAACAACACGTTGTAAGTCGAAAAGCTTTCATGTTGCGTGTATGTCTAAGTGTGTAGCCTCAAAAGAGAAGGCACAGGACAGTTTTCTCTCGAAAGGATATGTAAGAATACCACTTCATAAGGAAATACAGTTTTGCAGAGTAAAGACATATACGTACGCATTGGAAACTCTTTACGAGAAGAAATAATGCATCGTACAAAATTAGCTTGTATCTCCAAAACTACACGTTGTATCTCGAAAAGAATTGTTGTGGCGTGTACGTCTTAACATGTAGCATCTAAAGAGAACCAAAAGGAGAATTTTCTTTTGTCAAAATTTTTCAGAAAATCACGTTTTAAGGAAATCCCGCATCGTGCGAAATTATCTTGTTTTTCCTAAACAACACGTTGTAAGTCGAAAAGCTTTCATGTTGCGTGTATGTCTAAGTGTGTAGCCTCAAAAGAGAAGGCACAGGACAGTTTTCTCTCGAAAGGATATGTAAGAATACCACTTCATAAGGAAATACAGTTTTGCAGAGTAAAGACATATACGTACGCATTGGAAACTCTTTACGAGAAGAAATAACGCATCGTACAAAATTAGCTTGTATCTCCAAAACTACACGTTGTATCTCGAAAAGAATTGTTGTGGCGTGTACGTCTTAACATGTAGCATCTAAAGAGAACCAAAAGGAGAATTTTCTTTCGTCAAAATTTTTCAGAAAATCACGTTTTAAGGAAATCCCGCATCGTGCGAAATTATCTTGTTTTTCCTAAACAACACGTTGTAAGTCGAAAAGCTTTCATGTTGCGTGTATGCCTAAGTGTGTAGCCTCAAAAGAGAAGGCACAGGACAGTTTTCTCTCGAAAGGATATGTAAGAATACCACTTCATAAGGAAATACAGTTTTGCAGAGTAAAGACATATACGTACGCATTGGAAACTCTTTACGAGAAGAAATAACGCATAGTACAAAATTAGCTTGTATCTCCAAAACTACACGTTGTATCTCGAAAAGAATTGTTGTGGCGTGTACGTCTTAACATGTAGCATCTAAAGAGAACCAAAAGGAGAATTTTCTTTCGTCAAAATTTTTCAGAAAATCACGTTTTAAGGAAATCCCGCATCGTGCGAAATTATCTTGTTTTTCCTAAACAACACGTTGTAAGTCGAAAAGCTTTCATGTTGCGTGTATGTCTAAGTGTGTAGCCTCAAAAGAGAAGGCACAGGACAGTTTTCTCTCGAAAGGATATGTAAGAATACCACTTCATAAGGAAATACAGTTTTGCAGAGTAAAGACATATACGTACGCATTGGAAACTCTTTACGAGAAGAAATAACGCATAGTACAAAATTAGCTTGTATCTCCAAAACTACACGTTGTATCTCGAAAAGAATTGTTGTGGCGTGTACGTCTTAACATGTAGCATCTAAAGAGAACCAAAAGGAGAATTTTCTTTCGTCAAAATTTTTCAGAAAATCACGTTTTAAGGAAATCCCGCATCGTGCGAAATTATCTTGTTTTTCCTAAACAACACGTTGTAAGTCGAAAAGCTTTCATGTTGCGTGTATGTCTAAGTGTGTAGCCTCAAAAGAGAAGGCACAGGACAGTTTTCTCTCGAAAGGATATGTAAGAATACCACTTCATAAGGAAATACAGTTTTGCAGAGTAAAGACATATACGTACGCATTGGAAACTCTTTACGAGAAGAAATAACGCATAGTACAAAATTAGCTTGTATCTCCAAAACTACACGTTGTATCTCGAAAAGAATTGTTGTGGCGTGTACGTCTTAACATGTAGCATCTAAAGAGAACCAAAAGGAGAATTTTCTTTCGTCAAAATTTTTCAGAAAATCACGTTTTAAGGAAATCCCGCATCGTGCGAAATTATCTTGTTTTCCTAAACAACACGTTGTAAGTCGAAAAGCTTTCATGTTGCGTGTATGTCTAAGTGTGTAGCCTCAAAAGAGAAGGCACAGGACAGTTTTCTCTCGAAAGGATATGTAATAATACCACTTCATAAGGAAATACACTTTTGCAGAGTAAAGACATATACGTACGCATTGGAAACTCTTTACGAGAAGAAATAACGCATAGTACAAAATTAGCTTGTATCTCCAAAACTACACGTTGTATCTCGAAAAGAATTGTTGTGGCGTGTACGTCTTAACATGTAGCATCTAAAGAGAACCAAAAGGAGAATTTTCTTTCGTCAAAATTTTCAGAAAATCACGTTTTAAGGAAATCCCGCATCGCATCGTGCGAAATTATCTTGTTTTTCCTAAACAACACGTTGTAAGTCGAAAAGCTTTCATGTTGCGTGTATGTCTAAGTGTGTAGCCTCAAAAGAGAAGGCACAGGACAGTTTTCTCTCGAAAGGATATGTAAGAATACCACTTCATAAGGAAATACAGTTTTGCAGAGTAAAGACATATATGTACGCATTGGAAACTCTTTACGAGAAGAAATAACGCATAGTACAAAATTAGCTTGTATCTCCAAAACTACACGTTGTATCTCGAAAAGAATTGTTGTGGCGTGTACGTCTTAACATGTAGCATCTAAAGAGAACCAAAAGGAGAATTTTCTTTCGTCAAAATTTTTCAGAAAATCACGTTTTAAGGAAATCCCGCATCGCATCGTGCGAAATTATCTTGTTTTTCCTAAACAACACGTTGTAAGTCGAAAAGCTTTCATGTTGCGTGTATGTCTAAGTGTGTAGCCTCAAAAGAGAAGGCACAGGACAGTTTTCTCTCGAAAGGATATGTAAGAATACCACTTCATAAGGAAATACAGTTTTGCAGAGTAAAGACATTTACGTACGCATTGGAAACTCTTTACGAGAAGAAATAACGCATCGTACAAAATTAGCTTGTATCTCCAAAACTACACGTTGTATCTCGAAAAGAATTGTTGTGGCGTGTACGTCTTAACATGTAGCATCTAAAGAGAACCAAAAGGAGAATTTTCTTTCGTCAAAATTTTTCAGAAAATCACGTTTTAAGGAAATCCCGCATCGTGCGAAATTATCTTGTTTTTCCTAAACAACACGTTGTAAGTCGAAAAGCTTTCATGTTGCGTGTATGTCTAAGTGTGTAGCCTCAAAAGAGAAGGCACAGGACAGTTTTCTCTCGAAAGGATATGTAAGAATACCACTTCATAAGGAAATACAGTTTTGCAGAGTAAAGACATATACGTACGCATTGGAAACTCTTTACGAGAAGAAATAACGCATAGTACAAAATTAGCTTGTATCTCCAAAACTACACGTTGTATCTCGAAAAGAATTGTTGTGGCGTGTACGTCTTAACATGTAGCATCTAAAGAGAACCAAAAGGAGAATTTTCTTTCGTCAAAATTTTTCAGAAAATCACGTTTTAAGGAAATCCCGCATCGCATCGTGCGAAATTATCTTGTTTTTCCTAAACAACACGTTGTAAGTCGAAAAGCTTTCATGTTGCGTGTATGTCTAAGTGTGTAGCCTCAAAAGAGAAGGCACAGGACAGTTTTCTCTCGAAAGGATATGTAAGAATACCACTTCATAAGGAAATACAGTTTTGCAGAGTAAAGACATATACGTACGCATTGGAAACTCTTTACGAGAAGAAATAACGCATCGTACAAAATTAGCTTGTATCTCCAAAACTACACGTTGTATCTCGAAAAGAATTGTTGTGGCGTGTACGTCTTAACATGTAGCATCTAAAGAGAACCAAAAGGAGAATTTTCTTTCGTCAAAATTTTTCAGAAAATCACGTTTTAAGGAAATCCCGCATCGTGCGAAATTATCTTGTTTTTCCTAAACAACACGTTGTAAGTCGAAAAGCTTTCATGTTGCGTGTATGTCTAAGTGTGTAGCCTCAAAAGAGAAGGCACAGGACAGTTTTCTCTCGAAAGGATATGTAAGAATACCACTTCATAAGGAAATACAGTTTTGCAGAGTAAAGACATATATGTACGCATTGGAAACTCTTTACGAGAAGAAATAACGCATAGTACAAAATTAGCTTGTATCTCCAAAACTACACGTTGTATCTCGAAAAGAATTGTTGTGGCGTGTACGTCTTAACATGTAGCATCTAAAGAGAACCAAAAGGAGAATTTTCTTTCGTCAAAATTTTTCAGAAAATCACGTTTTAAGGAAATCCCGCATCGCATCGTGCGAAATTATCTTGTTTTTCCTAAACAACACGTTGTAAGTCGAAAAGCTTTCATGTTGCGTGTATGTCTAAGTGTGTAGCCTCAAAAGAGAAGGCACAGGACAGTTTTCTCTCGAAAGGATATGTAAGAATACCACTTCATAAGGAAATACAGTTTTGCAGAGTAAAGACATTTACGTACGCATTGGAAACTCTTTACGAGAAGAAATAACGCATCGTACAAAATTAGCTTGTATCTCCAAAACTACACGTTGTATCTCGAAAAGAATTGTTGTGGCGTGTACGTCTTAACATGTAGCATCTAAAGAGAACCAAAAGGAGAATTTTCTTTCGTCAAAATTTTTCAGAAAATCACGTTTTAAGGAAATCCCGCATCGTGCGAAATTATCTTGTTTTTCCTAAACAACACGTTGTAAGTCGAAAAGCTTTCATGTTGCGTGTATGTCTAAGTGTGTAGCCTCAAAAGAGAAGGCACAGGACAGTTTTCTCTCGAAAGGATATGTAAGAATACCACTTCATAAGGAAATACAGTTTTGCAGAGTAAAGACATATACGTACGCATTGGAAACTCTTTACGAGAAGAAATAACGCATAGTACAAAATTAGCTTGTATCTCCAAAACTACACGTTGTATCTCGAAAAGAATTGTTGTGGCGTGTACGTCTTAACATGTAGCATCTAAAGAGAACCAAAAGGAGAATTTTCTTTCCTCAAAATTTTTCAGAAAATCACGTTTTAAGGAAATCCCGCATCGCATCGTGCGAAATTATCTTGTTTTTCCTAAACAACACGTTGTAAGTCGAAAAGCTTTCATGTTGCGTGTATGTCTAAGTGTGTAGCCTCAAAAGAGAAGGCACAGGACAGTTTTCTCTCGAAAGGATATGTAAGAATACCACTTCATAAGGAAATACAGTTTTGCAGAGTAAAGACATATACGTACGCATTGGAAACTCTTTACGAGAAGAAATAACGCATCGTACAAAATTAGCTTGTATCTCCAAAACTACACGTTGTATCTCGAAAAGAATTGTTGTGGCGTGTACGTCTTAACATGTAGCATCTAAAGAGAACCAAAAGGAGAATTTTCTTTCGTCAAAATTTTTCAGAAAATCACGTTTTAAGGAAATCCCGCATCGTGCGAAATTATCTTGTTTTTCCTAAACAACACGTTGTAAGTCGAAAAGCTTTCATGTTGCGTGTATGTCTAAGTGTGTAGCCTCAAAAGAGAAGGCACAGGACAGTTTTCTCTCGAAAGGATATGTAAGAATACCACTTCATAAGGAAATACAGTTTTGCAGAGTAAAGACATATACGTACGCATTGGAAACTCTTTACGAGAAGAAATAACGCATAGTACAAAATTAGCTTGTATCTCCAAAACTACACGTTGTATCTCGAAAAGAATTGTTGTGGCGTGTACGTCTTAACATGTAGCATCTAAAGAGAACCAAAAGGAGAATTTTCTTTCGTCAAAATTTTTCAGAAAATCACGTTTTAAGGAAATCCCGCATCGTGCGAAATTATCTTGTTTTCCTAAACAACACGTTGTAAGTCGAAAAGCTTTCATGTTGCGTGTATGTCTAAGTGTGTAGCCTCAAAAGAGAAGGCACAGGACAGTTTTCTCTCGAAAGGATATGTAAGAATACCACTTCATAAGGAAATACAGTTTTGCAGAGTAAAGACATATACGTACGCATTGGAAACTCTTTACGAGAAGAAATAACGCATAGTACAAAATTAGCTTGTATCTCCAAAACTACACGTTGTATCTCGAAAAGAATTGCTGTGGCGTGTACGTCTTAACATGTAGCATCTAAAGAGAACCAAAAGGAGAATTTTCTTTCGTCAAAATTTTTCAGAAAATCACGTTTTAAGGAAATCCCGCATCGTGCGAAATTATCTTGTTTTTCCTAAACAACACGTTGTAAGTCGAAAAGCTTTCATGTTGCGTGTATGTCTAAGTGTGTAGCCTCAAAAGAGAAGGCACAGGACAGTTTTCTCTCGAAAGGATATGTAAGAATACCACTTCATAAGGAAATACAGTTTTGCAGAGTAAAGACATATACGTACGCATTGGAAACTCTTTACGAGAAGAAATAACGCATAGTACAAAATTAGCTTGTATCTCCAAAACTACACGTTGTATCTCGAAAAGAATTGTTGTGGCGTGTACGTCTTAACATGTAGCATCTAAAGAGAACCAAAAGGAGAATTTTCTTTCGTCAAAATTTTTCAGAAAATCACGTTTTAAGGAAATCCCGCATCGTGCGAAATTATCTTGTTTTCCTAAACAACACATTGTAAGTCGAAAAGCTTTCATGTTGCGTGTATGTCTAAGTGTGTAGCCTCAAAAGAGAAGGCACAGGACAGTTTTCTCTCGAAAGGATATGTAATAATACCACTTCATAAGGAAATACACTTTTGCAGAGTAAAGACATATACGTACGCATTGGAAACTCTTTACGAGAAGAAATAACGCATCGTACAAAATTAGCTTGTATCTCCAAAACTACACGTTGTATCTCGAAAAGAATTGTTGTGGCGTGTACGTCTTAACATGTAGCATCTAAAGAGAACCAAAAGGAGAATTTTCTTTCGTCAAAATTTTTCAGAAAATCACGTTTTAAGGAAATCCCGCATCGTGCGAAATTATCTTGTTTTTCCTAAACAACACGTTGTAAGTCGAAAAGCTTTCATGTTGCGTGTATGTCTAAGTGTGTAGCCTCAAAAGAGAAGGCACAGGACAGTTTTCTCTCGAAAGGATATGTAAGAATACCACTTCATAAGGAAATACAGTTTTGCAGAGTAAAGACATATACGTACGCATTGGAAACTCTTTACGAGAAGAAATAACGCATAGTACAAAATTAGCTTGTATCTCCAAAACTACACGTTGTATCTCGAAAAGAATTGTTGTGGCGTGTACGTCTTAACATGTAGCATCTAAAGAGAACCAAAAGGAGAATTTTCTTTCGTCAAAATTTTTCAGAAAATCACGTTTTAAGGAAATCCCGCATCGCATCGTGCGAAATTATCTTGTTTTTCCTAAACAACACGTTGTAAGTCGAAAAGCTTTCATGTTGCGTGTATGTCTAAGTGTGTAGCCTCAAAAGAGAAGGCACAGGACAGTTTTCTCTCGAAAGGATATGTAAGAATACCACTTCATAAGGAAATACAGTTTTGCAGAGTAAAGACATATACGTACACATTGGAAACTCTTTACGAGAAGAAATAACGCATCGTACAAAATTAGCTTGTATCTCCAAAACTACACGTTGTATCTCGAAAAGAATTGTTGTGGCGTGTACGTCTTAACATGTAGCATCTAAAGAGAACCAAAAGGAGAATTTTCTTTCGTCAAAATTTTTCAGAAAATCACGTTTTAAGGAAATCCCGCATCGTGCGAAATTATCTTGTTTTTCCTAAACAACACGTTGTAAGTCGAAAAGCTTTCATGTTGCGTGTATGTCTAAGTATGTAGCCTCAAAAGAGAAGGCACAGGACAGTTTTCTCTCGAAAGGATATGTAAGAATACCACTTCATAAGGAAATACAGTTTTGCAGAGTAAAGACATATACGTACGCATTGGAAACTCTTTACGAGAAGAAATAACGCATCGTACAAAATTAGCTTGTATCTCCAAAACTACACGTTGTATCTCGAAAAGAATTGTTGTGGCGTGTACGTCTTAACATGTAGCATCTAAAGAGAACCAAAAGGAGAATTTTCTTTCGTCAAAATTTTTCAGAAAATCACGTTTTAAGGAAATCCCGCATCGTGCGAAATTATCTTGTTTTTCCTAAACAACACGTTGTAAGTCGAAAAGCTTTCATGTTGCGTGTATGTCTAAGTGTGTAGCCTCAAAAGAGAAGGCACAGGACAGTTTTCTCTCGAAAGGATATGTAAGAATACCACTTCATAAGGAAATACAGTTTTGCAGAGTAAAGACATATACGTACGCATTGGAAACTCTTTACGAGAAGAAATAACGCATAGTACAAAATTAGCTTGTATCTCCAAAACTACACGTTGTATCTCGAAAAGAATTGTTGTGGCGTGTACGTCTTAACATGTAGCATCTAAAGAGAACCAAAAGGAGAATTTTCTTTCGTCAAAATTTTTCAGAAAATCACGTTTTAAGGAAATCCCGCATCGTGCGAAATTATCTTGTTTTTCCTAAACAACACGTTGTAAGTCGAAAAGCTTTCATGTTGCGTGTATGTCTAAGTGTGTAGCCTCAAAAGAGAAGGCACAGGACAGTTTTCTCTCGAAAGGATATGTAAGAATACCACTTCATAAGGAAATACAGTTTTGCAGAGTAAAGACATATACGTACGCATTGGAAACTCTTTACGAGAAGAAATAACGCATAGTACAAAATTAGCTTGTATCTCCAAAACTACACGTTGTATCTCGAAAAGAATTGTTGTGGCGTGTACGTCTTAACATGTAGCATCTAAAGAGAACCAAAAGGAGAATTTTCTTTCGTCAAAATTTTTCAGAAAATCACGTTTTAAGGAAATCCCGCATCGTGCGAAATTATCTTGTTTTCCTAAACAACACGTTGTAAGTCGAAAAGCTTTCATGTTGCGTGTATGTCTAAGTGTGTAGCCTCAAAAGAGAAGGCACAGGACAGTTTTCTCTCGAAAGGATATGTAAGAATACCACTTCATAAGGAAATACAGTTTTGCAGAGTAAAGACATATACGTACGCATTGGAAACTCTTTACGAGAAGAAATAACGCATAGTACAAAATTAGCTTGTATCTCCAAAACTACACGTTGTATCTCGAAAAGAATTGCTGTGGCGTGTACGTCTTAACATGTAGCATCTAAAGAGAACCAAAAGGAGAATTTTCTTTCGTCAAAATTTTTCAGAAAATCACGTTTTAAGGAAATCCCGCATCGTGCGAAATTATCTTGTTTTTCCTAAACAACACGTTGTAAGTCGAAAAGCTTTCATGTTGCGTGTATGTCTAAGTGTGTAGCCTCAAAAGAGAAGGCACAGGACAGTTTTCTCTCGAAAGGATATGTAAGAATACCACTTCATAAGGAAATACAGTTTTGCAGAGTAAAGACATATACGTACGCATTGGAAACTCTTTACGAGAAGAAATAACGCATAGTAAAAAATTATCTTGTATCTCCAAAACTACACGTTGTATCTCGAAAAGAATTGTTGTGGCGTGTACGTCTTCACATGTAGCATCTAAAGAGAACCAAAAGGAGAATTTACTTTCGTCAAAATTTTTCAGAAAATCACGTTTTAAGGAAATCCCGCATCGTGCGAAATTATCTTGTTTTTCCTAAACAACACGTTGTAAGTCGAAAAGCTTTCATGTTGCGTGTATGTCTAAGTGTGTAGCCTCAAAAGAGAAGGCACAGGACAGTTTTCTCTCGAAAGGATATGTAAGAATACCACTTCATAAGGAAATACAGTTTTGCAGAGTAAAGACATATACGTACGCATTGGAAACTCTTTACGAGAAGAAATAACGCATCGTACAAAATTAGCTTGTATCTCCAAAACTACACGTTGTATCTCGAAAAGAATTGTTGTGGCGTGTACGTCTTAACATGTAGCATCTAAAGAGAACCAAAAGGAGAATTTTCTTTCGTCAAAATTTTTCAGAAAATCACGTTTTAAGGAAATCCCGCATCGTGCGAAATTATCTTGTTTTTCCTAAACAACATGTTGTAAGTCGAAAAGCTTTCATGTTGCGTGTATGTCTAAGTGTGTAGCCTCAAAAGAGAAGGCACAGGACAGTTTTCTCTCGAAAGGATATGTAAGAATACCACTTCATAAGGAAATACAGTTTTGCAGAGTAAAGACATATACGTACGCATTGGAAACTCTTTACGAGAAGAAATAACGCATAGTACAAAATTAGCTTGTATCTCCAAAACTACACGTTGTATCTCGAAAAGAATTGTTGTGGCGTGTACGTCTTAACATGTAGCATCTAAAGAGAACCAAAAGGAGAATTTTCTTTCGTCAAAATTTTTCAGAAAATCACGTTTTAAGGAAATCCCGCATCGTGCGAAATTATCTTGTTTTTCCTAAACAACACGTTGTAAGTCGAAAAGCTTTCATGTTGCGTGTATGTCTAAGTGTGTAGCCTCAAAAGAGAAGGCACAGGACAGTTTTCTCTCGAAAGGATATGTAAGAATACCACTTCATAAGGAAATACAGTTTTGCAGAGTAAAGACATATACGTACGCATTGGAAACTCTTTACGAGAAGAAATAACGCATAGTACAAAATTAGCTTGTATCTCCAAAACTACACGTTGTATCTCGAAAAGAATTGTTGTGGCGTGTACGTCTTAACATGTAGCATCTAAAGAGAACCAAAAGGAGAATTTTCTTTCGTCAAAATTTTTCAGAAAATCACGTTTTAAGGAAATCCCGCATCGTGCGAAATTATCTTGTTTTTCCTAAACAACACGTTGTAAGTCGAAAAGCTTTCATGTTGCGTGTATGTCTAAGTGTGTAGCCTCAAAAGAGAAGGCACAGGACAGTTTTCTCTCGAAAGGATATGTAAGAATACCACTTCATAAGGAAATACAGTTTTGCAGAGTAAAGACATATACGTACGCATTGGAAACTCTTTACGAGAAGAAATAACGCATCGTACAAAATTAGCTTGTATCTCCAAAACTACACGTTGTATCTCGAAAAGAATTGTTGTGGCGTGTACGTCTTAACATGTAGCATCTAAAGAGAACCAAAAGGAGAATTTTCTTTCGTCAAAATTTTTCAGAAAATCACGTTTTAAGGAAATCCCGCATCGTGCGAAATTATCTTGTTTTCCTAAACAACACGTTGTAAGTCGAAAAGCTTTCATGTTGCGTGTATGTCTAAGTGTGTAGCCTCAAAAGAGAAGGCACAGGACAGTTTTCTCTAGAAAGGATATGTAAGAATACCACTTCATAATGAAATACAGTTTTGCAGAGTAAAGACATATACGTACGCATTGGAAACTCTTTACGAGAAGAAATAACGCATAGTACAAAATTAGCTTGTATCTCCAAAACTACACGTTGTATCTCGAAAAGAATTGCTGTGGCGTGTACGTCTTAACATGTAGCATCTAAAGAGAACCAAAAGGAGAATTTTCTTTCGTCAAAATTTTTCAGAAAATCACGTTTTAAGGAAATCCCGCATCGTGCGAAATTATCTTGTTTTTCCTAAACAACACGTTGTAAGTCGAAAAGCTTTCATGTTGCGTGTATGTCTAAGTGTGTAGCCTCAAAAGAGAAGGCACAGGACAGTTTTCTCTCGAAAGGATATGTAAGAATACCACTTCATAAGGAAATACAGTTTTGCAGAGTAAAGACATATACGTACGCATTGGAAACTCTTTACGAGAAGAAATAACGCATAGTACAAAATTAGCTTGTATCTCCAAAACTACACGTTGTATCTCGAAAAGAATTGTTGTGGCGTGTACGTCTTAACATGTAGCATCTAAAGAGAACCAAAAGGAGAATTTTCTTTCGTCAAAATTTTTCAGAAAATCACGTTTTAAGGAAATCCCGCATCGTGCGAAATTATCTTGTTTTTCCTAAACAACACGTTGTAAGTCGAAAAGCTTTCATGTTGCGTGTATGTCTAAGTGTGTAGCCTCAAAAGAGAAGGCACAGGACAGTTTTCTCTCGAAAGGATATGTAAGAATACCACTTCATAAGGAAATACAGTTTTGCAGAGTAAAGACATATACGTACGCATTGGAAACTCTTTACGAGAAGAAATAACGCATCGTACAAAATTAGCTTGTATCTCCAAAACTACACGTTGTATCTCGAAAAGAATTGTTGTGGCGTGTACGTCTTAACATGTAGCATCTAAAGAGAACCAAAAGGAGAATTTTCTTTCGTCAAAATTTTTCAGAAAATCACGTTTTAAGGAAATCCCGCATCGCATCGTGCGAAATTATCTTGTTTTTCCTAAACAACACGTTGTAAGTCGAAAAGCTTTCATGTTGCGTGTATGTCTAAGTGTGTAGCCTCAAAAGAGAAGGCACAGGACAGTTTTCTCTCGAAAGGATATGTAAGAATACCACTTCATAAGGAAATACAGTTTTGCAGAGTAAAGACATATACGTACGCATTGGAAACTCTTTACGAGAAGAAATAACGCATCGTACAAAATTAGCTTGTATCTCCAAAACTACACGTTGTATCTCGAAAAGAATTGTTGTGGCGTGTACGTCTTTACATGTAGCATCTAAAGAGAACCAAAAGGAGAATTTTCTTTCGTCAAAATTTTTCAGAAAATCACGTTTTAAGGAAATCCCGCATCGTGCGAAATTATCTTGTTTTTCCTAAACAACACGTTGTAAGTCGAAAAGCTTTCATGTTGCGTGTATGTCTAAGTGTGTAGCCTCAAAAGAGAAGGCACAGGACAGTTTTCTCTCGAAAGGATATGTAAGAATACCACTTCATAAGGAAATATAGTTTTGCAGAGTAAAGACATATACGTACGCATTGGAAACTCTTTACGAGAAGAAATAACGCATCGTACAAAATTAGCTTGTATCTCCAAAACTACACGTTGTATCTCGAAAAGAATTGTTGTGGCGTGTACGTCTTAACATGTAGCATCTAAAGAGAACCAAAAGGAGAATTTTCTTTCGTCAAAATTTTTCAGAAAATCACGTTTTAAGGAAATCCCGCATCGTGCGAAATTATCTTGTTTTCCTAAACAACACGTTGTAAGTCGAAAAGCTTTCATGTTGCGTGTAAGTCTAAGTGTGTAGCCTCAAAAGAGAAGGCACAGGACAGTTTTCTCTCGAAAGGATATGTAAGAATACCACTTCATAAGGAAATACAGTTTTGCAGAGTAAAGACATATACGTACGCATTGGAAACTCTTTACGAGAAGAAATAACGCATAGTACAAAATTAGCTTGTATCTCCAAAACTACACGTTGTATCTCGAAAAGAATTGCTGTGGCGTGTACGTCTTAACATGTAGCATCTAAAGAGAACCAAAAGGAGAATTTTCTTTCGTCAAAATTTTTCAGAAAATCACGTTTTAAGGAAATCCCGCATCGTGCGAAATTATCTTGTTTTTCCTAAACAACACGTTGTAAGTCGAAAAGCTTTCATGTTGCGTGTATGTCTAAGTGTGTAGCCTCAAAAGAGAAGGCACAGGACAGTTTTCTCTCGAAAGGATATGTAAGAATACCACTTCATAAGGAAATACAGTTTTGCAGAGTAAAGACATATACGTACGCATTGGAAACTCTTTACGAGAAGAAATAACGCATAGTACAAAATTAGCTTGTATCTCCAAAACTACACGTTGTATCTCGAAAAGAATTGTTGTGGCGTGTACGTCTTAACATGTAGCATCTAAAGAGAACCAAAAGGAGAATTTACTTTCGTCAAAATTTTTCAGAAAATCACGTTTTAAGGAGATCCCGCATCGTGCGAAATTATCTTGTTTTTCCTAAACAACACGTTGTAAGTCGAAAAGCTTTCATGTTGCGTGTATGTCTAAGTGTGTAGCCTCAAAAGAGAAGGCACAGGACAGTTTTCTCTCGAAAGGATATGTAAGAATACCACTTCATAAGGAAATACAGTTTTGCAGAGTAAAGACATATACGTACGCATTGGAAACTCTTTACGAGAAGAAATAACGCATAGTACAAAATTAGCTTGTATCTCCAAAACTACACGTTGTATCTCGAAAAGAATTGTTGTGGCGTGTACGTCTTAACATGTAGCATCTAAAGAGAACCAAAAGGAGAATTTTCTTTCGTCAAAATTTTTCAGAAAATCACGTTTTAAGGAAATCCCGCATCGCATCGTGCGAAATTATCTTGTTTTTCCTAAACAACACGTTGTAAGTCGAAAAGCTTTCATGTTGCGTGTATGTCTAAGTGTGTAGCCTCAAAAGAGAAGGCACAGGACAGTTTTCTCTCGAAAGGATATGTAAGAATACCACTTCATAAGGAAATACAGTTTTGCAGAGTAAAGACATATACGTACGCATTGGAAACTCTTTACGAGAAGAAATAACGCATCGTACAAAATTAGCTTGTATCTCCAAAACTACACGTTGTATCTCGAAAAGAATTGTTGTGGCGTGTACGTCTTAACATGTAGCATCTAAAGAGAACCAAAAGGAGAATTTTCTTTCGTCAAAACTTTTCAGAAAATCACGTTTTAAGGAAATCCCGCATCGTGCGAAATTATCTTGTTTTTCATAAACAACACGTTGTAAGTCGAAAAGCTTTCATGTTGCGTGTATGTCTAAGTGTGTAGCCTCAAAAGAGAAGGCACAGGACAGTTTTCTCTCGAAAGGATATGTAAGAATACCACTTCATAAGGAAATACAGTTTTGCAGAGTAAAGACATATACGTACGCATTGGAAACTCTTTACGAGAAGAAATAACGCATCGTACAAAATTAGCTTGTATCTCCAAAACTACACGTTGTATCTCGAAAAGAATTGTTGTGGCGTGTACGTCTTAACATGTAGCATCTAAAGAGAACCAAAAGGAGAATTTTCTTTCGTCAAAATTTTTCAGAAAATCACGTTTTAAGGAAATCCCGCATCGTGCGAAATTATCTTGTTTTTCCTAAACAACACGTTGTAAGTCGAAAAGCTTTCATGTTGCGTGTATGTCTAAGTGTGTAGCCTCAAAAGAGAAGGCACAGGACAGTTTTCTCTCGAAAGGATATGTAAGAATACCACTTCATAAGGAAATACAGTTTTGCAGAGTAAAGACATATACGTACGCATTGGAAACTCTTTACGAGAAGAAATAACGCATAGTACAAAATTAGCTTGTATCTCCAAAACTACACGTTGTATCTCGAAAAGAATTGTTGTGGCGTGTACGTCTTAACATGTAGCATCTAAAGAGAACCAAAAGGAGAATTTTCTTTCGTCAAAATTTTTCAGAAAATCACGTTTTAAGGAAATCCCGCATCGTGCGAAATTATCTTGTTTTTCCTAAACAACACGTTGTAAGTCCAAAAGCTTTCATGTTGCGTGTATGTCTAAGTGTTTAGCCTCAAAAGGGAAGGCACAGGACAGTTTTCTCTCGAAAGGATATGTAAGAATACCACTTCATAAGGAAATACAGTTTTGCAGAGTAAAGACATATACGTACGCATTGGAAACTCTTTACGAGAAGAAATAACGCATAGTACAAAATTAGCTTGTATCTCCAAAACTACACGTTGTATCTCGAAAAGAATTGTTGTGGCGTGTACGTCTTAACATGTAGCATCTAAAGAGAACCAAAAGGAGAATTTTCTTTCGACAAAATTTTTCAGAAAATCACGTTTTAAGGAAATCCCGCATCGTGCGAAATTATCTTGTTTTCCTAAACAACACGTTGTAAGTCGAAAAGCTTTCTGTTGCGTGTATGTCTAAGTGTGTAGCCTCAAAAGAGAAGGCACAGGACAGTTTTCTCTCGAAAGGATATGTAAGAATACCACTTCATAAGGAAATACAGTTTTGCAGAGTAAAGATATATACGTATGCATTGGAAACTCTTTACGAGAAGAAATAACGCATAGTACAAAATTAGCTTGTATCTCCAAAACTACACGTTGTATCTCGAAAAGAATTGCTGTGGCGTGTACGTCTTAACATGTAGCATCTAAAGAGAACCAAAAGGAGAATTTTCTTTCGTCAAAATTTTTCAGAAAATCACGTTTTAAGGAAATCCCGCATCGTGCGAAATTATCTTGTTTTTCCTAAACAACACGTTGTAAGTCGAAAAGCTTTCATGTTGCGTGTATGTCTAAGTGTGTAGCCTCAAAAGAGAAGGCACAGGACAGTTTTCTCTCGAAAGGATATGTAAGAATACCACTTCATAAGGAAATACAGTTTTGCAGAGTAAAGACATATACGTACGCATTGGAAACTCTTTACGAGAAGAAATAACGCATAGTACAAAATTAGCTTGTATCTCCAAAACTACACGTTGTATCTCGAAAAGAATTGTTGTGGCGTGTACGTCTTAACATGTAGCATCTAAAGAGAACCAAAAGGAGAATTTTCTTTCGTCAAAATTTTTCAGAAAATCACGTTTTAAGGAAATCCCGCATCGTGCGAAATTATCTTGTTTTCCTAAACAACACGTTGTAAGTCGAAAAGCTTTCATGTTGCGTGTATGTCTAAGTGTGTAGCCTCAAAAGAGAAGGCACAGGACAGTTTTCTCTCGAAAGGATATGTAAGAATACCACTTCATAAGGAAATACAGTTTTGCAGAGTAAAGACATATACGTACGCATTGGAAACTCTTTACGAGAAGAAATAACGCATAGTACAAAATTAGCTTGTATCTCCAAAACTACACGTTGTATCTCGAAAAGAATTGCTGTGGCGTGTACGTCTTAACATGTAGCATCTAAAGAGAACCAAAAGGAGAATTTTCTTTCGTCAAAATTTTTCAGAAAATCACGTTTTAAGGAAATCCCGCATCGTGCGAAATTATCTTGTTTTTCCTAAACAACACGTTGTAAGTCGAAAAGCTTTCATGTTGCGTGTATGTCTAAGTGTGTAGCCTCAAAAGAGAAGGCACAGGACAGTTTTCTCTCGAAAGGATATGTAAGAATACCACTTCATAAGGAAATACAGTTTTGCAGAGTAAAGACATATACGTACGCATTGGAAACTCTTTACGAGAAGAAATAACGCATAGTAAAAAATTATCTTGTATCTCCAAAACTACACGTTGTATCTCGAAAAGAATTGTTGTGGCGTGTACGTCTTCACATGTAGCATCTAAAGAGAACCAAAAGGAGAATTTACTTTCGTCAAAATTTTTCAGAAAATCACGTTTTAAGGAAATCCCGCATCGTGCGAAATTATCTTGTTTTTCCTAAACAACACGTTGTAAGTCGAAAAGCTTTCATGTTGCGTGTATGTCTAAGTGTGTAGCCTCAAAAGAGAAGGCACAGGACAGTTTTCTCTCGAAAGGATATGTAAGAATACCACTTCATAAGGAAATACAGTTTTGCAGAGTAAAGACATATACGTACGCATTGGAAACTCTTTACGAGAAGAAATAACGCATCGTACAAAATTAGCTTGTATCTCCAAAACTACACGTTGTATCTCGAAAAGAATTGTTGTGGCGTGTACGTCTTAACATGTAGCATCTAAAGAGAACCAAAAGGAGAATTTTCTTTCGTCAAAATTTTTCAGAAAATCACGTTTTAAGGAAATCCCGCATCGTGCGAAATTATCTTGTTTTTCCTAAACAACATGTTGTAAGTCGAAAAGCTTTCATGTTGCGTGTATGTCTAAGTGTGTAGCCTCAAAAGAGAAGGCACAGGACAGTTTTCTCTCGAAAGGATATGTAAGAATACCACTTCATAAGGAAATACAGTTTTGCAGAGTAAAGACATATACGTACGCATTGGAAACTCTTTACGAGAAGAAATAACGCATAGTACAAAATTAGCTTGTATCTCCAAAACTACACGTTGTATCTCGAAAAGAATTGTTGTGGCGTGTACGTCTTAACATGTAGCATCTAAAGAGAACCAAAAGGAGAATTTTCTTTCGTCAAAATTTTTCAGAAAATCACGTTTTAAGGAAATCCCGCATCGTGCGAAATTATCTTGTTTTTCCTAAACAACACGTTGTAAGTCGAAAAGCTTTCATGTTGCGTGTATGTCTAAGTGTGTAGCCTCAAAAGAGAAGGCACAGGACAGTTTTCTCTCGAAAGGATATGTAAGAATACCACTTCATAAGGAAATACAGTTTTGCAGAGTAAAGACATATACGTACGCATTGGAAACTCTTTACGAGAAGAAATAACGCATAGTACAAAATTAGCTTGTATCTCCAAAACTACACGTTGTATCTCGAAAAGAATTGTTGTGGCGTGTACGTCTTAACATGTAGCATCTAAAGAGAACCAAAAGGAGAATTTTCTTTCGTCAAAATTTTTCAGAAAATCACGTTTTAAGGAAATCCCGCATCGTGCGAAATTATCTTGTTTTTCCTAAACAACACGTTGTAAGTCGAAAAGCTTTCATGTTGCGTGTATGTCTAAGTGTGTAGCCTCAAAAGAGAAGGCACAGGACAGTTTTCTCTCGAAAGGATATGTAAGAATACCACTTCATAAGGAAATACAGTTTTGCAGAGTAAAGACATATACGTACGCATTGGAAACTCTTTACGAGAAGAAATAACGCATCGTACAAAATTAGCTTGTATCTCCAAAACTACACGTTGTATCTCGAAAAGAATTGTTGTGGCGTGTACGTCTTAACATGTAGCATCTAAAGAGAACCAAAAGGAGAATTTTCTTTCGTCAAAATTTTTCAGAAAATCACGTTTTAAGGAAATCCCGCATCGTGCGAAATTATCTTGTTTTCCTAAACAACACGTTGTAAGTCGAAAAGCTTTCATGTTGCGTGTATGTCTAAGTGTGTAGCCTCAAAAGAGAAGGCACAGGACAGTTTTCTCTAGAAAGGATATGTAAGAATACCACTTCATAATGAAATACAGTTTTGCAGAGTAAAGACATATACGTACGCATTGGAAACTCTTTACGAGAAGAAATAACGCATAGTACAAAATTAGCTTGTATCTCCAAAACTACACGTTGTATCTCGAAAAGAATTGCTGTGGCGTGTACGTCTTAACATGTAGCATCTAAAGAGAACCAAAAGGAGAATTTTCTTTCGTCAAAATTTTTCAGAAAATCACGTTTTAAGGAAATCCCGCATCGTGCGAAATTATCTTGTTTTTCCTAAACAACACGTTGTAAGTCGAAAAGCTTTCATGTTGCGTGTATGTCTAAGTGTGTAGCCTCAAAAGAGAAGGCACAGGACAGTTTTCTCTCGAAAGGATATGTAAGAATACCACTTCATAAGGAAATACAGTTTTGCAGAGTAAAGACATATACGTACGCATTGGAAACTCTTTACGAGAAGAAATAACGCATAGTACAAAATTAGCTTGTATCTCCAAAACTACACGTTGTATCTCGAAAAGAATTGTTGTGGCGTGTACGTCTTAACATGTAGCATCTAAAGAGAACCAAAAGGAGAATTTTCTTTCGTCAAAATTTTTCAGAAAATCACGTTTTAAGGAAATCCCGCATCGTGCGAAATTATCTTGTTTTTCCTAAACAACACGTTGTAAGTCGAAAAGCTTTCATGTTGCGTGTATGTCTAAGTGTGTAGCCTCAAAAGAGAAGGCACAGGACAGTTTTCTCTCGAAAGGATATGTAAGAATACCACTTCATAAGGAAATACAGTTTTGCAGAGTAAAGACATATACGTACGCATTGGAAACTCTTTACGAGAAGAAATAACGCATCGTACAAAATTAGCTTGTATCTCCAAAACTACACGTTGTATCTCGAAAAGAATTGTTGTGGCGTGTACGTCTTAACATGTAGCATCTAAAGAGAACCAAAAGGAGAATTTTCTTTCGTCAAAATTTTTCAGAAAATCACGTTTTAAGGAAATCCCGCATCGCATCGTGCGAAATTATCTTGTTTTTCCTAAACAACACGTTGTAAGTCGAAAAGCTTTCATGTTGCGTGTATGTCTAAGTGTGTAGCCTCAAAAGAGAAGGCACAGGACAGTTTTCTCTCGAAAGGATATGTAAGAATACCACTTCATAAGGAAATACAGTTTTGCAGAGTAAAGACATATACGTACGCATTGGAAACTCTTTACGAGAAGAAATAACGCATCGTACAAAATTAGCTTGTATCTCCAAAACTACACGTTGTATCTCGAAAAGAATTGTTGTGGCGTGTACGTCTTTACATGTAGCATCTAAAGAGAACCAAAAGGAGAATTTTCTTTCGTCAAAATTTTTCAGAAAATCACGTTTTAAGGAAATCCCGCATCGTGCGAAATTATCTTGTTTTTCCTAAACAACACGTTGTAAGTCGAAAAGCTTTCATGTTGCGTGTATGTCTAAGTGTGTAGCCTCAAAAGAGAAGGCACAGGACAGTTTTCTCTCGAAAGGATATGTAAGAATACCACTTCATAAGGAAATATAGTTTTGCAGAGTAAAGACATATACGTACGCATTGGAAACTCTTTACGAGAAGAAATAACGCATCGTACAAAATTAGCTTGTATCTCCAAAACTACACGTTGTATCTCGAAAAGAATTGTTGTGGCGTGTACGTCTTAACATGTAGCATCTAAAGAGAACCAAAAGGAGAATTTTCTTTCGTCAAAATTTTTCAGAAAATCACGTTTTAAGGAAATCCCGCATCGTGCGAAATTATCTTGTTTTCCTAAACAACACGTTGTAAGTCGAAAAGCTTTCATGTTGCGTGTAAGTCTAAGTGTGTAGCCTCAAAAGAGAAGGCACAGGACAGTTTTCTCTCGAAAGGATATGTAAGAATACCACTTCATAAGGAAATACAGTTTTGCAGAGTAAAGACATATACGTACGCATTGGAAACTCTTTACGAGAAGAAATAACGCATAGTACAAAATTAGCTTGTATCTCCAAAACTACACGTTGTATCTCGAAAAGAATTGCTGTGGCGTGTACGTCTTAACATGTAGCATCTAAAGAGAACCAAAAGGAGAATTTTCTTTCGTCAAAATTTTTCAGAAAATCACGTTTTAAGGAAATCCCGCATCGTGCGAAATTATCTTGTTTTTCCTAAACAACACGTTGTAAGTCGAAAAGCTTTCATGTTGCGTGTATGTCTAAGTGTGTAGCCTCAAAAGAGAAGGCACAGGACAGTTTTCTCTCGAAAGGATATGTAAGAATACCACTTCATAAGGAAATACAGTTTTGCAGAGTAAAGACATATACGTACGCATTGGAAACTCTTTACGAGAAGAAATAACGCATAGTACAAAATTAGCTTGTATCTCCAAAACTACACGTTGTATCTCGAAAAGAATTGTTGTGGCGTGTACGTCTTAACATGTAGCATCTAAAGAGAACCAAAAGGAGAATTTACTTTCGTCAAAATTTTTCAGAAAATCACGTTTTAAGGAGATCCCGCATCGTGCGAAATTATCTTGTTTTTCCTAAACAACACGTTGTAAGTCGAAAAGCTTTCATGTTGCGTGTATGTCTAAGTGTGTAGCCTCAAAAGAGAAGGCACAGGACAGTTTTCTCTCGAAAGGATATGTAAGAATACCACTTCATAAGGAAATACAGTTTTGCAGAGTAAAGACATATACGTACGCATTGGAAACTCTTTACGAGAAGAAATAACGCATAGTACAAAATTAGCTTGTATCTCCAAAACTACACGTTGTATCTCGAAAAGAATTGTTGTGGCGTGTACGTCTTAACATGTAGCATCTAAAGAGAACCAAAAGGAGAATTTTCTTTCGTCAAAATTTTTCAGAAAATCACGTTTTAAGGAAATCCCGCATCGCATCGTGCGAAATTATCTTGTTTTTCCTAAACAACACGTTGTAAGTCGAAAAGCTTTCATGTTGCGTGTATGTCTAAGTGTGTAGCCTCAAAAGAGAAGGCACAGGACAGTTTTCTCTCGAAAGGATATGTAAGAATACCACTTCATAAGGAAATACAGTTTTGCAGAGTAAAGACATATACGTACGCATTGGAAACTCTTTACGAGAAGAAATAACGCATCGTACAAAATTAGCTTGTATCTCCAAAACTACACGTTGTATCTCGAAAAGAATTGTTGTGGCGTGTACGTCTTAACATGTAGCATCTAAAGAGAACCAAAAGGAGAATTTTCTTTCGTCAAAACTTTTCAGAAAATCACGTTTTAAGGAAATCCCGCATCGTGCGAAATTATCTTGTTTTTCATAAACAACACGTTGTAAGTCGAAAAGCTTTCATGTTGCGTGTATGTCTAAGTGTGTAGCCTCAAAAGAGAAGGCACAGGACAGTTTTCTCTCGAAAGGATATGTAAGAATACCACTTCATAAGGAAATACAGTTTTGCAGAGTAAAGACATATACGTACGCATTGGAAACTCTTTACGAGAAGAAATAACGCATCGTACAAAATTAGCTTGTATCTCCAAAACTACACGTTGTATCTCGAAAAGAATTGTTGTGGCGTGTACGTCTTAACATGTAGCATCTAAAGAGAACCAAAAGGAGAATTTTCTTTCGTCAAAATTTTTCAGAAAATCACGTTTTAAGGAAATCCCGCATCGTGCGAAATTATCTTGTTTTTCCTAAACAACACGTTGTAAGTCGAAAAGCTTTCATGTTGCGTGTATGTCTAAGTGTGTAGCCTCAAAAGAGAAGGCACAGGACAGTTTTCTCTCGAAAGGATATGTAAGAATACCACTTCATAAGGAAATACAGTTTTGCAGAGTAAAGACATATACGTACGCATTGGAAACTCTTTACGAGAAGAAATAACGCATAGTACAAAATTAGCTTGTATCTCCAAAACTACACGTTGTATCTCGAAAAGAATTGTTGTGGCGTGTACGTCTTAACATGTAGCATCTAAAGAGAACCAAAAGGAGAATTTTCTTTCGTCAAAATTTTTCAGAAAATCACGTTTTAAGGAAATCCCGCATCGTGCGAAATTATCTTGTTTTTCCTAAACAACACGTTGTAAGTCCAAAAGCTTTCATGTTGCGTGTATGTCTAAGTGTTTAGCCTCAAAAGGGAAGGCACAGGACAGTTTTCTCTCGAAAGGATATGTAAGAATACCACTTCATAAGGAAATACAGTTTTGCAGAGTAAAGACATATACGTACGCATTGGAAACTCTTTACGAGAAGAAATAACGCATAGTACAAAATTAGCTTGTATCTCCAAAACTACACGTTGTATCTCGAAAAGAATTGTTGTGGCGTGTACGTCTTAACATGTAGCATCTAAAGAGAACCAAAAGGAGAATTTTCTTTCGACAAAATTTTTCAGAAAATCACGTTTTAAGGAAATCCCGCATCGTGCGAAATTATCTTGTTTTCCTAAACAACACGTTGTAAGTCGAAAAGCTTTCTGTTGCGTGTATGTCTAAGTGTGTAGCCTCAAAAGAGAAGGCACAGGACAGTTTTCTCTCGAAAGGATATGTAAGAATACCACTTCATAAGGAAATACAGTTTTGCAGAGTAAAGATATATACGTATGCATTGGAAACTCTTTACGAGAAGAAATAACGCATAGTACAAAATTAGCTTGTATCTCCAAAACTACACGTTGTATCTCGAAAAGAATTGCTGTGGCGTGTACGTCTTAACATGTAGCATCTAAAGAGAACCAAAAGGAGAATTTTCTTTCGTCAAAATTTTTCAGAAAATCACGTTTTAAGGAAATCCCGCATCGTGCGAAATTATCTTGTTTTCCTAAACAACACGTTGTAAGTCGAAAAGCTTTCATGTTGCGTGTATGTCTAAGTGTGTAGCCTCAAAAGAGAAGGCACAGGACAGTTTTCTCTCGAAAGGATATGTAAGAATACCACTTCATAAGGAAATACAGTTTTGCAGAGTAAAGACATATACGTACGCATTGGAAACTCTTTACGAGAAGAAATAACGCATAGTACAAAATTAGCTTGTATCTCCAAAACTACACGTTGTATCTCGAAAAGAATTGCTGTGGCGTGTACGTCTTAACATGTAGCATCTAAAGAGAACCAAAAGGAGAATTTTCTTTCGTCAAAATTTTTCAGAAAATCACGTTTTAAGGAAATCCCGCATCGTGCGAAATTATCTTGTTTTTCCTAAACAACACGTTGTAAGTCGAAAAGCTTTCATGTTGCGTGTATGTCTAAGTGTGTAGCCTCAAAAGAGAAGGCACAGGACAGTTTTCTCTCGAAAGGATATGTAAGAATACCACTTCATAAGGAAATACAGTTTTGCAGAGTAAAGACATATACGTACGCATTGGAAACTCTTTACGAGAAGAAATAACGCATAGTACAAAATTAGCTTGTATCTCCAAAACTACACGTTGTATCTCGAAAAGAATTGTTGTGGCGTGTACGTCTTAACATGTAGCATCTAAAGAGAACCAAAAGGAGAATTTACTTTCGTCAAAATTTTTCAGAAAATCACGTTTTAAGGAGATCCCGCATCGTGCGAAATTATCTTGTTTTTCCTAAACAACACGTTGTAAGTCGAAAAGCTTTCATGTTGCGTGTATGTCTAAGTGTGTAGCCTCAAAAGAGAAGGCACAGGACAGTTTTCTCTCGAAAGGATATGTAAGAATACCACTTCATAAGGAAATACAGTTTTGCAGAGTAAAGACATATACGTACGCATTGGAAACTCTTTACGAGAAGAAATAACGCATAGTACAAAATTAGCTTGTATCTCCAAAACTACACGTTGTATCTCGAAAAGAATTGCTGTGGCGTGTACGTCTTAACATGTAGCATCTAAAGAGAACCAAAAGGAGAATTTTCTTTCGTCAAAATTTTTCAGAAAATCACGTTTTAAGGAAATCCCGCATCGTGCGAAATTATCTTGTTTTCCTAAACAACACGTTGTAAGTCGAAAAGCTTTCATGTTGCGTGTATGTCTAAGTGTGTAGCCTCAAAAGAGAAGGCACAGGACAGTTTTCTCTCGAAAGGATATGTAAGAATACCACTTCATAAGGAAATACAGTTTTGCAGAGTAAAGACATATACGTACGCATTGGAAACTCTTTACGAGAAGAAATAACGCATAGTACAAAATTAGCTTGTATCTCCAAAACTACACGTTGTATCTCGAAAAGAATTGCTGTGGCGTGTACGTCTTAACATGTAGCATCTAAAGAGAACCAAAAGGAGAATTTTCTTTCGTCAAAATTTTTCAGAAAATCACGTTTTAAGGAAATCCCGCATCGTGCGAAATTATCTTGTTTTTCCTAAACAACACGTTGTAAGTCGAAAAGCTTTCATGTTGCGTGTATGTCTAAGTGTGTAGCCTCAAAAGAGAAGGCACAGGACAGTTTTCTCTCGAAAGGATATGTAAGAATACCACTTCATAAGGAAATACAGTTTTGCAGAGTAAAGACATATACGTACGCATTGGAAACTCTTTACGAGAAGAAATAACGCATAGTACAAAATTAGCTTGTATCTCCAAAACTACACGTTGTATCTCGAAAAGAATTGTTGTGGCGTGTACGTCTTAACATGTAGCATCTAAAGAGAACCAAAAGGAGAATTTACTTTCGTCAAAATTTTTCAGAAAATCACGTTTTAAGGAGATCCCGCATCGTGCGAAATTATCTTGTTTTTCCTAAACAACACGTTGTAAGTCGAAAAGCTTTCATGTTGCGTGTATGTCTAAGTGTGTAGCCTCAAAAGAGAAGGCACAGGACAGTTTTCTCTCGAAAGGATATGTAAGAATACCACTTCATAAGGAAATACAGTTTTGCAGAGTAAAGACATATACGTACGCATTGGAAACTCTTTACGAGAAGAAATAACGCATAGTACAAAATTAGCTTGTATCTCCAAAACTACACGTTGTATCTCGAAAAGAATTGTTGTGGCGTGTACGTCTTAACATGTAGCATCTAAAGAGAACCAAAAGGAGAATTTTCTTTCGTCAAAATTTTTCAGAAAATCACGTTTTAAGGAAATCCCGCATCGCATCGTGCGAAATTATCTTGTTTTTCCTAAACAACACGTTGTAAGTCGAAAGCTTTCATGTTGCGTGTATGTCTAAGTGTGTAGCCTCAAAAGAGAAGGCACAGGACAGTTTTCTCTCGAAAGGATATGTAAGAATACCACTTCATAAGGAAATACAGTTTTGCAGAGTAAAGACATATACGTACGCATTGGAAACTCTTTAGGAGAAGAAATAACGCATCGTACAAAATTAGCTTGTATCTCCAAAACTACACGTTGTATCTCGAAAAGAATTGTTGTGGCGTGTACGTCTTAACATGTAGCATCTAAAGAGAACCAAAAGGAGAATTTTCTTTCGTCAAAATTTTTCAGAAAATCACGTTTTAAGGAAATCCCGCATCGTGCGAAATTATCTTGTTTTTCCTAAACAACACGTTGTAAGTCCAAAAGCTTTCATGTTGCGTGTATGTCTAAGTGTGTAGCCTCAAAAGAGAAGGCACAGGACAGTTTTCTCTCGAAAGGATATGTAAGAATACCACTTCATAAGGAAATACAGTTTTGCAGAGTAAAGACATATACGTACGCATTGGAAACTCTTTACGAGAAGAAATAACGCATCGTACAAAATTAGCTTGTATCTCCAAAACTACACGTTGTATCTCGAAAAGAATTGTTGTGGCGTGTACGTCTTAACATGTAGCATCTAAAGAGAACCAAAAGGAGAATTTTCTTTCGTCAAAATTTTTCAGAAAATCACGTTTTAAGGAAATCCCGCATCGTGCGAAATTATCTTGTTTTTCCTAAACAACACGTTGTAAGTCGAAAAGCTTTCATGTTGCGTGTATGTCTAAGTGTGTAGCCTCCAAAGAGAAGGCACAGGACAGTTTTCTCTCGAAAGGATATGTAAGAATACCACTTCATAAGGAAATACAGTTTTGCAGAGTAAAGACATATACGTACGCATTGGAAACTCTTTACGAGAAGAAATAACGCATCGTACAAAATTAGCTTGTATCTCCAAAACTACACGTTGTATCTCGAAAAGAATTGTTGTGGCGTGTACGTCTTAACATGTAGCATCTAAAGAGAACCAAAAGGAGAATTTTCTTTCGTCAAAATTTTTCAGAAAATCACGTTTTAAGGAAATCCCGCATCGCATCGTGCGAAATTATCTTGTTTTTCCTAAACAACACGTTGTAAGTCGAAAAGCTTTCATGTTGCGTGTATGTCTAAGTGTGTAGCCTCAAAAGAGAAGGCACAGCACAGTTTTCTCTCGAAAGGATATGTAAGAATACCACTTCATAAGGAAATACAGTTTTGCAGAGTAAAGACATATACGTACGCATTGGAAACTCTTTACGAGAAGAAATAACGCATCGTACAAAATTAGCTTGTATCTCCAAAACTACACGTTGTATCTCGAAAAGAATTGTTGTGGCGTGTACGTCTTAACATGTAGCATCTAAAGAGAACCAAAAGGAGAATTTTCTTTCGTCAAAATTTTTCAGAAAATCACGTTTTAAGGAAATCCCGCATCGTGCGAAATTATCTTGTTTTTCCTAAACAACACGTTGTAAGTCGAAAAGCTTTCATGTTGCGTGTATGTCTAAGTGTGTAGCCTCAAAAGAGAAGGCACAGGACAGTTTTCTCTCGAAAGGATATGTAAGAATACCACTTCATAAGGAAATACAGTTTTGCAGAGTAAAGACATATACGTACGCATTGGAAACTCTTTACGAGAAGAAATAACACATCGTACAAAATTAGCTTGTATCTCCAAAACTACACGTTGTATCTCGAAAAGAATTGTTGTGGCGTGTACGTCTTAACATGTAGCATCTAAAGAGAACCAAAAGGAGAATTTTCTTTCGTCAAATTTTTTCAGAAAATCACGTTTTAAGGAAATCCCGCATCGTGCGAAATTGTCTTGTTTTTCCTAAACAACACGTTGTAAGTCGAAAAGCTTTCATGTTGCGTGTATGTCTAAGTGTGTAGCCTCAAAAGAGAAGGCACAGGACAGTTTTCTCTCGAAAGGATATGTAAGAATACCACTTCATAAGGAAATACAGTTTTGCAGAGTAAAGACATATACGTACGCATTGGAAACTCTTTACGAGAAGAAATAACGCATAGTACAAAATTAGCTTGTATCTCCAAAACTACACGTTGTATCTCGAAAAGAATTGTTGTGGCGTGTACGTCTTAACATGTAGCATCTAAAGAGAACCAAAAGGAGAATTTTCTTTCGTCAAAATTTTTCAGAAAATCACGTTTTAAGGAAATCCCGCATCGCATCGTGCGAAATTATCTTGTTTTTCCTAAACAACACGTTGTAAGTCGAAAAGCTTTCATGTTGCGTGTATGTCTAAGTGTGTAGCCTCAAAAGAGAAGGCACAGGACAGTTTTCTCTCGAAAGGATATGTAAGAATACCACTTCATAAGGAAATACAGTTTTGCAGAGTAAAGACATATACGTACGCATTGGAAACTCTTTACGAGAAGAAATAACGCATCGTACAAAATTAGCTTGTATCTCCAAAACTACACGTTGTATCTCGAAAAGAATTGTTGTGGCGTGTACGTCTTAACATGTAGCATCTAAAGAGAACCAAAAGGAGAATTTTTTTTCGTCAAAATTTTTCAGAAAATCACGTTTTAAGGAAATCCCGCATCGTGCGAAATTATCTTGTTTTTCCTAAACAACACGTTGTAAGTCGAAAAGCTTTCATGTTGCGTGTATGTCTAAGTGTGTAGCCTCAAAAGAGAAGGCACAGGACAGTTTTCTCTCGAAAGGATATGTAAGAATACCACTTCATAAGGAAATACAGTTTTGCAGAGTAAAGACATATACGTACGCATTGGAAACTCTTTACGAGAAGAAATAACGCATCGTACAAAATTAGCTTGTATCTCCAAAACTACACGTTGTATCTCGAAAAGAATTGTTGTGGCGTGTACGTCTTAACATGTAGCATCTAAAGAGAACCAAAAGGAGAATTTTCTTTCGTCAAAATTTTTCAGAAAATCACGTTTTAAGGAAATCCCGCATCGTGCGAAATTATCTTGTTTTTCCTAAACAACACGTTGTAAGTCGAAAAGCTTTCATGTTGCGTGTATGTCTAAGTGTGTAGCCTCAAAAGAGAAGGCACAGGACAGTTTTCTCTCGAAAGGATATGTAAGAATACCACTTCATAAGGAAATACAGTTTTGCAGAGTAAAGACATATACGTACGCATTGGAAACTCTTTACGAGAAGAAATAACGCATAGTACAAAATTAGCTTGTATCTCCAAAACTACACGTTGTATCTCGAAAAGAATTGTTGTGGCGTGTACGTCTTAACATGCAGCATCTAAAGAGAACCAAAAGGAGAATTTTCTTTCGTCAAAATTTTTCAGAAAATCACGTTTTAAGGAAATCCCGCATCGTGCGAAATTATCTTGTTTTTCCTAAACAACACGTTGTAAGTCGAAAAGCTTTCATGTTGCGTGTATGTCTAAGTGTGTAGCCTCAAAAGAGAAGGCACAGGACAGTTTTCTCTCGAAAGGATATGTAAGAATACCACTTCATAAGGAAATACAGTTTTGCAGAGTAAAGACATATACGTACGCATTGGAAACTCTTTACGAGAAGAAATAACGCATAGTACAAAATTAGCTTGTATCTCCAAAACTACACGTTGTATCTCGAAAAGAATTGTTGTGGCGTGTACGTCTTAACATGTAGCATCTAAAGAGAACCAAAAGGAGAATTTTCTTTCGTCAAAATTTTTCAGAAAATCACGTTTTAAGGAAATCCCGCATCGCATCGTGCGAAATTATCTTGTTTTTCCTAAACAACACGTTGTAAGTCGAAAAGCTTTCATGTTGCGTGTATGTCTAAGTGTGTAGCCTCAAAAGAGAAGGCACAGGACAGTTTTCTCTCGAAAGGATATGTAAGAATACCACTTCATAAGGAAATACAGTTTTGCAGAGTAAAGACATATACGTACGCATTGGAAACTCTTTACGAGAAGAAATAACGCATCGTACAAAATTAGCTTGTATCTCCAAAACTACACGTTGTATCTCGAAAAGAATTGTTGTGGCGTGTACGTCTTAACATGTAGCATCTAAAGAGAACCAAAAGGAGAATTTTCTTTGGTCAAAATTTTTCAGAAAATCACGTTTTAAGGAAATCCCGCATCGTGCGAAATTATCTTGTTTTTCCTAAACAACACGTTGTAAGTCGAAAAGCTTTCATGTTGCGTGTATGTCTAAGTGTCTAGCCTCAAAAGAGAAGGCACAGGACAGTTTTCTCTCGAAAGGATATGTAAGAATACCACTTCATAAGGAAATACAGTTTTGCAGAGTAAAGACATATACGTACGCATTGGAAACTCTTTACGAGAAGAAATAACGCATAGTACAAAATTAGCTTGTATCTCCAAAACTACACGTTGTATCTCGAAAAGAATTGTTGTGGCGTGTACGTCTTAACATGTAGCAATTAAAGAGAACCAAAAGGAGAATTTTCTTTCGTCAAAATTTTTCAGAAAATCACGTTTTAAGGAAATCCCGCATCGTGCGAAATTATCTTGTTTTTCCTAAACAACACGTTGTAAGTCGAAAAGCTTTCATGTTGCGTGTATGTCTAAGTGTGTAGCCTCAAAAGAGAAGGCACAGGACAGTTTTCTCTCGAAAGGATATGTAAGAATACCACTTCATAAGGAAATACAGTTTTGCAGAGTAAAGACATATATGTACGCATTGGAAACTCTTTACGAGAAGAAATAACGCATCGTACAAAATTAGCTTGTATCTCCAAAACTACACGTTGTATCTCGAAAAGAATTGTTGTGGCGTGTACGTCTTAACATGTAGCATCTAAAGAGAACCAAAAGGAGAATTTTCTTTCGTCAAAATTTTTCAGAAAATCACGTTTTAAGGAAATCCCGCATCGTGCGAAATTATCTTGTTTTTCCTAAACAACACGTTGTAAGTCGAAAAGCTTTCATGTTGCGTGTATGTCTAAGTGTGTAGCCTCAAAAGAGAAGGCACAGGACAGTTTTCTCTCGAAAGGATATGTAAGAATACCACTTCATAAGGAAATACAGTTTTGCAGAGTTAAGACATATACGTACGCATTGGAAACTCTTTACGAGAAGAAATAACGCATCGTACAAAATTAGCTTGTATCTCCAAAACTACACGTTGTATCTCGAAAAGAATTGTTGTGGCGTGTACGTCTTAACATGTAGCATCTAAAGAGAACCAAAAGGAGAATTTTCTTTCGTCAAAATTTTTCAGAAAATCACGTTTTAAGGAAATCCCGCATCGTGCGAAATTATCTTGTTTTTCCTAAACAACACGTTGTAAGTCGAAAAGCTTTCATGTTGCGTGTATGTCTAAGTGTGTAGCCTCAAAAGAGAAGGCACAGGACAGTTTTCTCTCGAAAGGATATGTAAGAATACCACTTCATAAGGAAATACAGTTTTGCAGAGTAAAGATATATACGTACGCATTGGAAACTCTTTACGAGAAGAAATAACGCATCGTACAAAATTAGCTTGTATCTCCAAAACTACACGTTGTATCTCGAAAAGAATTGTTGTGGCGTGTACGTCTTAACATGTAGCATCTAAAGAGAACCAAAAGGAGAATTTTCTTTCGTCAAAATTTTTCAGAAAATCACGTTTTAAGGAAATCCCGCATCGTGCGAAATTATCTTGTTTTTCCTAAACAACACGTTGTAAGTCGAAAAGCTTTCATGTTGCGTGTATGTCTAAGTGTGTAGCCTCAAAAGAGAAGGCACAGGACAGTTTTCTCTCGAAAGGATATGTAAGAATACCACTTCATAAGGAAATACAGTTTTGCAGAGTAAAGACATATACGTACGCATTGGAAACTCTTTACGAGAAGAAATAACGCATCGTACAAAATTAGCTTGTATCTCCAAAACTACACGTTGTATCTCGAAAAGAATTGTTGTGGCGTGTACGTCTTAACATGTAGCATCTAAAGAGAACCAAAAGGAGAATTTTTTTCGTCAAAATTTTTCAGAAAATCACGTTTTAAGGAAATCCCGCATCGTGCGAAATTATCTTGTTTTCCTAAACAACACGTTGTAAGTCGAAAAGCTTTCATGTTGCGTGTATGTCTAAGTGTGTAGCCTCAAAAGAGAAGGCACAGGACAGTTTTCTCTCGAAAGGATATGTAAGAATACCACTTCATAAGGAAATACAGTTTTGCAGAGTAAAGACATATACGTACGCATTGCAAACTCTTTACGAGAAGAAATAACGCATCGTACAAAATTAGCTTGTATCTCCAAAACTACACGTTGTATCTCGAAAAGAATTGTTGTGGCGTGTACGTCTTAACATGTAGCATCTAAAGAGAACCAAAAGGAGAATTTTTTTCGTCAAAATTTTTCAGAAAATCACGTTTTAAGGAAATCCCGCATCGTGCGAAATTATCTTGTTTTCCTAAACAACACGTTGTAAGTCGAAAAGCTTTCATGTTGCGTGTATGTCTAAGTGTGTAGCCTCAAAAGAGAAGGCACAGGACAGTTTTCTCTCGAAAGGATATGTAAGAATACCACTTCATAAGGAAATACAGTTTTGCAGAGTAAAGACATATACGTACGCATTGGAAACTCTTTACGAGAAGAAATAACGCATAGTACAAAATTAGCTTGTATCTCCAAAACTACACGTTGTATCTCGAAAAGAATTGTTGTGGCGTGTACGTCTTAACATGTAGCATCTAAAGAGAACCAAAAGGAGAATTTTCTTTCGTCAAAATTTTTCAGAAAATCACGTTTTAAGGAAATCCCGCATAGCATCGTGCGAAATTATCTTGTTTTTCCTAAACAACACGTTGTAAGTCGAAAAGCTTTCATGTTGCGTGTATGTCTAAGTGTGTAGCCTCAAAAGAGAAGGCACAGGACAGTTTTCTCTCGAAAGGATATGTAAGAATACCACTTCATAAGGAAATACAGTTTTGCAGAGTAAAGACATATATGTACGCATTGGAAACTCTTTACGAGAAGAAATAACGCATCGTACAAAATTAGCTTGTATCTCCAAAACTACACGTTGTATCTCGAAAAGAATTGTTGTGGCGTGTACGTCTTAACATGTAGCATCTAAAGAGAACCAAAAGGAGAATTTTCTTTCGTCAAAATTTTTCAGAAAATCACGTTTTAAGGAAATCCCGCATCGTGCGAAATTATCTTGTTTTTCCTAAACAACACGTTGTAAGTCGAAAAGCTTTCATGTTGCGTGTATGTCTAAGTGTCTAGCCTCAAAAGAGAAGGCACAGGACAGTTTTCTCTCGAAAGGATATGTAAGAATACCACTTCATAAGGAAATACAGTTTTGCAGAGTAAAGACATATACGTACGCATTGGAAACTCTTTACGAGAAGAAATAACGCATAGTACAAAATTAGCTTGTATCTCCAAAACTACACGTTGTATCTCGAAAAGAATTGTTGTGGCGTGTACGTCTTAACATGTAGCATCTAAAGAGAACCAAAAGGAGAATTTTCTTTCGTCAAAATTTTTCAGAAAATCACGTTTTAAGGAAATCCCGCATCGTGCGAAATTATCTTGTTTTTCCTAAACAACACGTTGTAAGTCGAAAAGCTTTCATGTTGCGTGTATGTCTAAGTGTGTAGCCTCAAAAGAGAAGGCACAGGACAGTTTTCTCTCGAAAGGATATGTAAGAATACCACTTCATAAGGAAATACAGTTTTGCAGAGTAAAGACATATACGTAAGCATTGGAAACTCTTTACGAGAAGAAATAACGCATCGTACAAAATTAGCTTGTATCTCCAAAACTACACGTTGTATCTCGAAAAGAATTGTTGTGGCGTGTACGTCTTAACATGTAGCATCTAAAGAGAACCAAAAGGAGAATTTTCTTTCGTCAAAATTTTTCAGAAAATCACGTTTTAAGGAAATCCCGCATCGTGCGAAATTATCTTGTTTTTCCTAAACAACACGTTGTAAGTCGAAAAGCTTTCATGTTGCGTGTATGTCTAAGTGTGTAGCCTCAAAAGAGAAGGCACAGGACAGTTTTCTCTCGAAAGGATATGTAAGAATACCACTTCATAAGGAAATACAGTTTTGCAGAGTAAAGACATATACGTACGCATTGGAAACTCTTTACGAGAAGAAATAACGCATCGTACAAAATTAGCTTGTATCTCCAAAACTACACGTTGTATCTCGAAAAGAATTGTTGTGGCGTGTACGTCTTAACATGTAGCATCTAAAGAGAACCAAAAGGAGAATTTTCTTTCGTCAAAATTTTTCAGAAAATCACGTTTTAAGGAAATCCCGCATCGTGCGAAATTATCTTGTTTTTCCTAAACAACACGTTGTAAGTCGAAAAGCTTTCATGTTGCGTGTATGTCTAAGTGTGTAGCCTCCAAAGAGAAGGCACAGGACAGTTTTCTCTCGAAAGGATATGTAAGAATACCACTTCATAAGGAAATACAGTTTTGCAGAGTAAAGACATATACGTACGCATTGGAAACTCTTTACGAGAAGAAATAACGCATCGTACAAAATTAGCTTGTATCTCCAAAACTACACGTTGTATCTCGAAAAGAATTGTTGTGGCGTGTACGTCTTAACATGTAGCATCTAAAGAGAACCAAAAGGAGAATTTTCTTTCGTCAAAATTTTTCAGAAAATCACGTTTTAAGGAAATCCCGCATCGCATCGTGCGAAATTATCTTGTTTTTCCTAAACAACACGTTGTAAGTCGAAAAGCTTTCATGTTGCGTGTATGTCTAAGTGTGTAGCCTCAAAAGAGAAGGCACAGCACAGTTTTCTCTCGAAAGGATATGTAAGAATACCACTTCATAAGGAAATACAGTTTTGCAGAGTAAAGACATATACGTACGCATTGGAAACTCTTTACGAGAAGAAATAACGCATCGTACAAAATTAGCTTGTATCTCCAAAACTACACGTTGTATCTCGAAAAGAATTGTTGTGGCGTGTACGTCTTAACATGTAGCATCTAAAGAGAACCAAAAGGAGAATTTTCTTTCGTCAAAATTTTTCAGAAAATCACGTTTTAAGGAAATCCCGCATCGTGCGAAATTATCTTGTTTTTCCTAAACAACACGTTGTAAGTCGAAAAGCTTTCATGTTGCGTGTATGTCTAAGTGTGTAGCCTCAAAAGAGAAGGCACAGGACAGTTTTTCTCGAAAGGATATGTAAGAATACCACTTCATAAGGAAATACAGTTTTGCAGAGTAAAGACATATACGTACGCATTGGAAACTCTTTACGAGAAGAAATAACGCATCGTACAAAATTAGCTTGTATCTCCAAAACTACACGTTGTATCTCGAAAAGAATTGTTGTGGCGTGTACGTCTTAACATGTAGCATCTAAAGAGAACCAAAAGGAGAATTTTCTTTCGTCAAATTTTTTCAGAAAATCACGTTTTAAGGAAATCCCGCATCGTGCGAAATTGTCTTGTTTTTCCTAAACAACACGTTGTAAGTCGAAAAGCTTTCATGTTGCGTGTATGTCTAAGTGTGTAGCCTCAAAAGAGAAGGCACAGGACAGTTTTCTCTCGAAAGGATATGTAAGAATACCACTTCATAAGGAAATACAGTTTTGCAGAGTAAAGACATATACGTACGCATTGGAAACTCTTTACGAGAAGAAATAACGCATCGTACAAAATTAGCTTGTATCTCCAAAACTACACGTTGTATCTCGAAAAGAATTGTTGTGGCGTGTACGTCTTAACATGTAGCATCTAAAGAGAACCAAAAGGAGAATTTTCTTTCGTCAAAATTTTTCAGAAAATCACGTTTTAAGGAAATCCCGCATCGTGCGAAATTATCTTGTTTTTCCTAAACAACACGTTGTAAGTCGAAAAGCTTTCATGTTGCGTGTATGTCTAAGTGTGTAGCCTCAAAAGAGAAGGCACAGGACAGTTTTCTCTCGAAAGGATATGTAAGAATACCACTTCATAAGGAAATACAGTTTTGCAGAGTAAAGATATATACGTACGCATTGGAAACTCTTTACGAGAAGAAATAACGCATAGTACAAAATTAGCTTGTATCTCCAAAACTACACGTTGTATCTCGAAAAGAATTGTTGTGGCGTGTACGTCTTAACATGTAGCATCTAAAGAGAACCAAAAGGAGAATTTTCTTTCGTCAAAATTTTTCAGAAAATCACGTTTTAAGGAAATCCCGCATCGCATCGTGCGAAATTATCTTGTTTTTCCTAAACAACACGTTGTAAGTCGAAAAGCTTTCATGTTGCGTGTATGTCTAAGTGTGTAGCCTCAAAAGAGAAGGCACAGGACAGTTTTCTCTCGAAAGGATATGTAAGAATACCACTTCATAAGGAAATACAGTTTTGCAGAGTAAAGACATATACGTACGCATTGGAAACTCTTTACGAGAAGAAATAACGCATCGTACAAAATTAGCTTGTATCTCCAAAACTACACGTTGTATCTCGAAAAGAATTGTTGTGGCGTGTACGTCTTAACATGTAGCATCTAAAGAGAACCAAAAGGAGAATTTTCTTTCGTCAAAATTTTTCAGAAAATCACGTTTTAAGGAAATCCCGCATCGTGCGAAATTATCTTGTTTTTCCTAAACAACACGTTGTAAGTCGAAAAGCTTTCATGTTGCGTGTATGTCTAAGTGTGTAGCCTCAAAAGAGAAGGCACAGGACAGTTTTCTCTCGAAAGGATATGTAAGAATACCACTTCATAAGGAAATACAGTTTTGCAGAGTAAAGACAAATACGTACGCATTGGAAACTCTTTACGAGAAGAAATAACGCATCGTACAAAATTAGCATGTATCTCCAAAACTACACGTTGTATCTCGAAAAGAATTGTTGTGGCGTGTACGTCTTAACATGTAGCATCTAAAGAGAACCAAAAGGAGAATTTTCTTTCGTCAAAATTTTTCAGAAAATCACGTTTTAAGGAAATCCCGCATCGCATCGTGCGAAATTATCTTGTTTTTCCTAAACAACACGTTGTAAGTCGAAAAGCTTTCATGTTGCGTGTATGTCTAAGTGTGTAGCCTCAAAAGAGAAGGCACAGCACAGTTTTCTCTCGAAAGGATATGTAAGAATACCACTTCATAAGGAAATACAGTTTTGCAGAGTAAAGACATATACGTACGCATTGGAAACTCTTTACGAGAAGAAATAACGCATAGTACAAAATTAGCTTGTATCTCCAAAACTACACGTTGTATCTCGAAAAGAATTGTTGTGGCGTGTACGTCTTAACATGTAGCATCTAAAGAGAACCAAAAGGAGAATTTTCTTTCGTCAAAATTTTTCAGAAAATCACGTTTTAAAGAAATCCCGCATCGTGCGAAATTATCTTGTTTTTCCTAAACAACACGTTGTAAGTCGAAAAGCTTTCATGTTGCGTGTATGTCTAAGTGTGTAGCCTCCAAAGAGAAGGCACAGGACAGTTTTCTCTCGAAAGGATATGTAAGAATACCACTTCATAAGGAAATACAGTTTTGCAGAGTAAAGACATATACGTACGCATTGGAAACTCTTTACGAGAAGAAATAACGCATCGTACAAAATTAGCTTGTATCTCCAAAACTACACGTTGTATCTCGAAAAGAATTGTTGTGGCGTGTACGTCTTAACATGTAGCATCTAAAGAGAACCAAAAGGAGAATTTTCTTTCGTCAAAATTTTTCAGAAAATCACGTTTTAAGGAAATCCCGCATCGCATCGTGCGAAATTATCTTGTTTTTCCTAAACAACACGTTGTAAGTCGAAAAGCTTTCATGTTGCGTGTATGTCTAAGTGTGTAGCCTCAAAAGAGAAGGCACAGCACAGTTTTCTCTCGAAAGGATATGTAAGAATACCACTTCATAAGGAAATACAGTTTTGCAGAGTAAAGACATATACGTACGCATTGGAAACTCTTTACGAGAAGAAATAACGCATCGTACAAAATTAGCTTGTATCTCCAAAACTACACGTTGTATCTCGAAAAGAATTGTTGTGGCGTGTACGTCTTAACATGTAGCATCTAAAGAGAACCAAAAGGAGAATTTTCTTTCGTCAAAATTTTTCAGAAAATCACGTTTTAAGGAAATCCCGCATCGTGCGAAATTATCTTGTTTTTCCTAAACAACACGTTGTAAGTCGAAAAGCTTTCATGTTGCGTGTATGTCTAAGTGTGTAGCCTCAAAAGAGAAGGCACAGGACAGTTTTCTCTCGAAAGGATATGTAAGAATACCACTTCATAAGGAAATACAGTTTTGCAGAGTAAAGACATATACGTACGCATTGGAAACTCTTTACGAGAAGAAATAACGCATCGTACAAAATTAGCTTGTATCTCCAAAACTACACGTTGTATCTCGAAAAGAATTGTTGTGGCGTGTACGTCTTAACATGTAGCATCTAAAGAGAACCAAAAGGAGAATTTTCTTTCGTCAAATTTTTTCAGAAAATCACGTTTTAAGGAAATCCCGCATCGTGCGAAATTGTCTTGTTTTTCCTAAACAACACGTTGTAAGTCGAAAAGCTTTCATGTTGCGTGTATGTCTAAGTGTGTAGCCTCAAAAGAGAAGGCACAGGACAGTTTTCTCTCGAAAGGATATGTAAGAATACCACTTCATAAGGAAATACAGTTTTGCAGAGTAAAGACATATACGTACGCATTGGAAACTCTTTACGAGAAGAAATAACGCATCGTAAAAAATTAGCTTGTATCTCCAAAACTACACGTTGTATCTCGAAAAGAATTGTTGTGGCGTGTACGTCTTAACATGTAGCATCTAAAGAGAACCAAAAGGAGAATTTTCTTTCGTCAAAATTTTTCAGAAAATCACGTTTTAAGGAAATCCCGCATCGTGCGAAATTATCTTGTTTTTCCTAAACAACACGTTGTAAGTCGAAAAGCTTTCATGTTGCGTGTATGTCTAAGTGTGTAGCCTCAAAAGAGAAGGCACAGGACAGTTTTCTCTCGAAAGGATATGTAAGAATACCACTTCATAAGGAAATACAGTTTTGCAGAGTAAAGATATATACGTACGCATTGGAAACTCTTTACGAGAAGAAATAACGCATAGTACAAAATTAGCTTGTATCTCCAAAACTACACGTTGTATCTCGAAAAGAATTGTTGTGGCGTGTACGTCTTAACATGTAGCATCTAAAGAGAACCAAAAGGAGAATTTTCTTTCGTCAAAATTTTTCAGAAAATCACGTTTTAAGGAAATCCCGCATCGCATCGTGCGAAATTATCTTGTTTTTCCTAAACAACACGTTGTAAGTCGAAAAGCTTTCATGTTGCGTGTATGTCTAAGTGTGTAGCCTCAAAAGAGAAGGCACAGGACAGTTTTCTCTCGAAAGGATATGTAAGAATACCACTTCATAAGGAAATACAGTTTTGCAGAGTAAAGACATATACGTACGCATTGGAAACTCTTTACGAGAAGAAATAACGCATCGTACAAAATTAGCTTGTATCTCCAAAACTACACGTTGTATCTCGAAAAGAATTGTTGTGGCGTGTACGTCTTAACATGTAGCATCTAAAGAGAACCAAAAGGAGAATTTTCTTTCGTCAAAATTTTTCAGAAAATCACGTTTTAAGGAAATCCCGCATCGTGCGAAATTATCTTGTTTTTCCTAAACAACACGTTGTAAGTCGAAAAGCTTTCATGTTGCGTGTATGTCTAAGTGTGTAGCCTCAAAAGAGAAGGCACAGGACAGTTTTCTCTCGAAAGGATATGTAAGAATACCACTTCATAAGGAAATACAGTTTTGCAGAGTAAAGACATATACGTACGCATTGGAAACTCTTTACGAGAAGAAATAACGCATCGTACAAAATTAGCTTGTATCTCCAAAACTACACGTTGTATCTCGAAAAGAATTGTTGTGGCGTGTACGTCTTAACATGTAGCATCTAAAGAGAACCAAAAGGAGAATTTTCTTTCGTCAAAATTTTTCAGAAAATCACGTTTTAAGGAAATCCCGCATCGCATCGTGCGAAATTATCTTGTTTTTCCTAAACAACACGTTGTAAGTCGAAAAGCTTTCATGTTGCGTGTATGTCTAAGTGTGTAGCCTCAAAAGAGAAGGCACAGCACAGTTTTCTCTCGAAAGGATATGTAAGAATACCACTTCATAAGGAAATACAGTTTTGCAGAGTAAAGACATATACGTACGCATTGGAAACTCTTTACGAGAAGAAATAACGCATAGTACAAAATTAGCTTGTATCTCCAAAACTACACGTTGTATCTCGAAAAGAATTGTTGTGGCGTGTACGTCTTAACATGTAGCATCTAAAGAGAACCAAAAGGAGAATTTTCTTTCGTCAAAATTTTTCAGAAAATCACGTTTTAAGGAAATCCCGCATCGTGCGAAATTATCTTGTTTTTCCTAAACAACACGTTGTAAGTCGAAAAGCTTTCATGTTGCGTGTATGTCTAAGTGTGTAGCCTCAAAAGAGAAGGCACAGGACAGTTTTCTCTCGAAAGGATATGTAAGAATACCACTTCATAAGGAAATACAGTTTTGCAGAGTAAAGACATATACGTACGCATTGGAAACTCTTTACGAGAAGAAATAACGCATCGTACAAAATTAGCTTGTATCTCCAAAACTACACGTTGTATCTCGAAAAGAATTGTTGTGGCGTGTACGTCTTAACATGTAGCATCTAAAGAGAACCAAAAGGAGAATTTTCTTTCGTCAAAATTTTTCAGAAAATCACGTTTTAAGGAAATCCCGCATCGTGCGAAATTATCTTGTTTTTCCTAAACAACACGTTGTAAGTCGAAAAGCTTTCATGTTGCGTGTATGTCTAAGTGTGTAGCCTCAAAAGAGAAGGCACAGGACAGTTTTCTCTCGAAAGGATATGTAAGAATACCACTTCATAAGGAAATACAGTTTTGCAGAGTAAAGACATATACGTACGCATTGGAAACTCTTTACGAGAAGAAATAACGCATCGTACAAAATTAGCTTGTATCTCCAAAACTACACGTTGTATCTCGAAAAGAATTGTTGTGGCGTGTACGTCTTAACATGTAGCATCTAAAGAGAACCAAAAGGAGAATTTTCTTTCGTCAAATTTTTTCAGAAAATCACGTTTTAAGGAAATCCCGCATCGTGCGAAATTATCTTGTGTTTCCTAAACAACACGTTGTAAGTCGAAAAGCTTTCATGTTGCGTGTATGTCTAAGTGTGTAGCCTCAAAAGAGAAGGCACAGGACAGTTTTCTCTCGAAAGGATATGTAAGAATACCACTTCATAAGGAAATATAGTTTTGCAGAGTAAAGACATATACGTACGCATTGGAAACTCTTTACGAGAAGAAATAACGCATAGTACAAAATTAGCTTGTATCTCCAAAACTACACGTTGTATCTCGAAAAGAATTGTTGTGGCGTGTACGTCTTAACATGTAGCATCTAAAGAGAACCAAAAGGAGAATTTTCTTTCGTCAAAATTTTTCAGAAAATCACGTTTTAAGGAAATCCCGCATCGTGCGAAATTATCTTGTTTTTCCTAAACAACACGTTGTAAGTCGAAAAGCTTTCATGTTGCGTGTATGTCTAAGTGTGTAGCCTCAAAAGAGAAGGCACAGGACAGTTTTCTCTCGAAAGGATATGTAAGAATACCACTTCATAAGGAAATACAGTTTTGCAGAGTAAAGACATATACGTACGCATTGGAAACTCTTTACGAGAAGAAATAACGCATAGTACAAAATTAGCTTGTATCTCCAAAACTACACGTTGTATCTCGAAAAGAATTGTTGTGGCGTGTACGTCTTAACATGTAGCATCTAAAGAGAACCAAAAGGAGAATTTTCTTTCGTCAAAATTTTTCAGAAAATCACGTTTTAAGGAAATCCCGCATCGTGCGAAATTATCTTGTTTTTCCTAAACAACACGTTGTAAGTCGAAAAGCTTTCATGTTGCGTGTATGTCTAAGTGTGTAGCCTCAAAAGAGAAGGCACAGGACAGTTTTCTCTCGAAAGGATATGTAAGAATACCACTTCATAAGGAAATACAGTTTTGCAGAGTAAAGACATATACGTACGCATTGGAAACTCTTTACGAGAAGAAATAACGCATCGTACAAAATTAGCTTGTATCTCCAAAACTACACGTTGTATCTCGAAAAGAATTGTTGTGGCGTGTACGTCTTAACATGTAGCATCTAAAGAGAACCAAAAGGAGAATTTTCTTTCGTCAAAATTTTTCAGAAAATCACGTTTTAAGGAAATCCCGCATCGTGCGAAATTATCTTGTTTTTCCTAAACAACACGTTGTAAGTCGAAAAGCTTTCACGTTGCGTGTATGTCTAAGTGTGTAGCCTCAAAAGAGAAGGCACAGGACAGTTTTCTCTCGAAAGGATATGTAAGAATACCACTTCATAAGGAAATACAGTTTTGCAGAGTAAAGACATATACGTACGCATTGGAAACTCTTTACGAGAAGAAATAACGCATCGTACAAAATTAGCTTGTATCTCCAAAACTACACGTTGTATCTCGAAAAGAATTGTTGTGGCGTGTACGTCTTAACATGTAGCATCTAAAGAGAACCAAAAGGAGAATTTTCTTTCGTCAAAATTTTTCAGAAAATCACGTTTTAAGGAAATCCCGCATCGTGCGAAATTATCTTGTTTTTCCTAAACAACACGTTGTAAGTCGAAAAGCTTTCATGTTGCGTGTATGTCTAAGTGTGTAGCCTCAAAAGAGAAGGCACAGGACAGTTTTCTCTCGAAAGGATATGTAAGAATACCACTTCATAAGGAAATACAGTTTTCCAGAGTAAAGACATATACGTACGCATTGGAAACTCTTTACGAGAAGAAATAACGCATCGTACAAAATTAGCTTGTATCTCCAAAACTACACGTTGTATCTCGAAAAGAATTGTTGTGGCGTGTACGTCTTAACATGTAGCATCTAAAGAGAACCAAAAGGAGAATTTTCTTTCGTCAAAATTTTTCAGAAAATCACGTTTTAAGGAAATCCCGCATCGTGCGAAATTATCTTGTTTTTCCTAAACAACACGTTGTAAGTCGAAAAGCTTTCATGTTGCGTGTATGTCTAAGTGTGTAGCCTCAAAAGAGAAGGCACAGGACAGTTTTCTCTCGAAAGGATATGTAAGAATACCACTTCATAAGGAAATACAGTTTTGCAGAGTAAAGACATATACGTACGCATTGGAAACTCTTTACGAGAAGAAATAACGCATAGTACAAAATTAGCTTGTATCTCCAAAACTACACGTTGTATCTCGAAAAGAATTGTTGTGGCGTGTACGTCTTAACATGTAGCATCTAAAGAGAACCAAAAGGAGAATTTTCTTTCGTCAAAATTTTTCAGAAAATCACGTTTTAAGGAAATCCCGCATCGCATCGTGCGAAATTATCTTGTTTTTCCTAAACAACACGTTGTAAGTCGAAAAGCTTTCACGTTGCGTGTATGTCTAAGTGTGTAGCCTCAAAAGAGAAGGCACAGGACAGTTTTCTCTCGAAAGGATATGTAAGAATACCACTTCATAAGGAAATACAGTTTTGCAGAGTAAAGACATATACGTACGCATTGGAAACTCTTTACGAGAAGAAATAACGCATCGTACAAAATTAGCTTGTATCTCCAAAACTACACGTTGTATCTCGAAAAGAATTGTTGTGGCGTGTACGTCTTAACATGTAGCATCTAAAGAGAACCAAAAGGAGAATTTTCTTTCGTCAAAATTTTTCAGAAAATCACGTTTTAAGGAAATCCCGCATCGTGCGAAATTATCTTGTTTTTCCTAAACAACACGTTGTAAGTCGAAAAGCTTTCATGTTGCGTGTATGTCTAAGTGTGTAGCCTCAAAAGAGAAGGCACAGGACAGTTTTCTCTCGAAAGGATATGTAAGAATACCACTTCATAAGGAAATACAGTTTTGCAGAGTAAAGACATATACATACGCATTGGAAACTCTTTACGAGAAGAAATAACGCATCGTACAAAATTAGCTTGTATCTCCAAAACTACACGTTGTATCTCGAAAAGAATTGTTGTGGCGTGTACGTCTTAACATGTAGCATCTAAAGAGAACCAAAAGGAGAATTTTCTTTCGTCAAAATTTTTCAGAAAATCACGTTTTAAGGAAATCCCGCATCGCATCGTGCGAAATTATCTTGTTTTTCCTAAACAACACGTTGTAAGTCGAAAAGCTTTCATGTTGCGTGTATGTCTAAGTGTGTAGCCTCAAAAGAGAAGGCACAGCACAGTTTTCTCTCGAAAGGATATGTAAGAATACCACTTCATAAGGAAATACAGTTTTGCAGAGTAAAGACATATACGTACGCATTGGAAACTCTTTACGAGAAGAAATAACGCATAGTACAAAATTAGCTTGTATCTCCAAAACTACACGTTGTATCTCGAAAAGAATTGTTGTGGCGTGTACGTCTTAACATGTAGCATCTAAAGAGAACCAAAAGGAGAATTTTCTTTCGTCAAAATTTTTCAGAAAATCACGTTTTAAGGAAATCCCGCATCGTGCGAAATTATCTTGTTTTTCCTAAACAACACGTTGTAAGTCGAAAAGCTTTCATGTTGCGTGTATGTCTAAGTGTGTAGCCTCAAAAGAGAAGGCACAGGACAGTTTTCTCTCGAAAGGATATGTAAGAATACCACTTCATAAGGAAATACAGTTTTGCAGAGTAAAGACATATACGTACGCATTGGAAACTCTTTACGAGAAGAAATAACGCATAGTACAAAATTAGCTTGTATCTCCAAAACTACACGTTGTATCTCGAAAAGAATTGTTGTGGCGTGTACGTCTTAACATGTAGCATCTAAAGAGAACCAAAAGGAGAATTTTCTTTCGTCAAAATTTTTCAGAAAATCACGTTTTAAGGAAATCCCGCATCGCATCGTGCGAAATTATCTTGTTTTTCCTAAACAACACGTTGTAAGTCGAAAAGCTTTCACGTTGCGTGTATGTCTAAGTGTGTAGCCTCAAAAGAGAAGGCACAGGACAGTTTTCTCTCGAAAGGATATGTAAGAATACCACTTCATAAGGAAATACAGTTTTGCAGAGTAAAGACATATACGTACGCATTGGAAACTCTTTACGAGAAGAAATAACGCATCGTACAAAATTAGCTTGTATCTCCAAAACTACACGTTGTATCTCGAAAAGAATTGTTGTGGCGTGTACGTCTTAACATGTAGCATCTAAAGAGAACCAAAAGGAGAATTTTCTTTCGTCAAAATTTTTCAGAAAATCACGTTTTAAGGAAATCCCGCATCGTGCGAAATTATCTTGTTTTTCCTAAACAACACGTTGTAAGTCGAAAAGCTTTCATGTTGCGTGTATGTCTAAGTGTGTAGCCTCAAAAGAGAAGGCACAGGACAGTTTTCTCTCGAAAGGATATGTAAGAATACCACTTCATAAGGAAATACAGTTTTGCAGAGTAAAGACATATACATACGCATTGGAAACTCTTTACGAGAAGAAATAACGCATCGTACAAAATTAGCTTGTATCTCCAAAACTACACGTTGTATCTCGAAAAGAATTGTTGTGGCGTGTACGTCTTAACATGTAGCATCTAAAGAGAACCAAAAGGAGAATTTTCTTTCGTCAAAATTTTTCAGAAAATCACGTTTTAAGGAAATCCCGCATCGCATCGTGCGAAATTATCTTGTTTTTCCTAAACAACACGTTGTAAGTCGAAAAGCTTTCATGTTGCGTGTATGTCTAAGTGTGTAGCCTCAAAAGAGAAGGCACAGCACAGTTTTCTCTCGAAAGGATATGTAAGAATACCACTTCATAAGGAAATACAGTTTTGCAGAGTAAAGACATATACGTACGCATTGGAAACTCTTTACGAGAAGAAATAACGCATAGTACAAAATTAGCTTGTATCTCCAAAACTACACGTTGTATCTCGAAAAGAATTGTTGTGGCGTGTACGTCTTAACATGTAGCATCTAAAGAGAACCAAAAGGAGAATTTTCTTTCGTCAAAATTTTTCAGAAAATCACGTTTTAAGGAAATCCCGCATCGTGCGAAATTATCTTGTTTTTCCTAAACAACACGTTGTAAGTCGAAAAGCTTTCATGTTGCGTGTATGTCTAAGTGTGTAGCCTCAAAAGAGAAGGCACAGGACAGTTTTCTCTCGAAAGGATATGTAAGAATACCACTTCATAAGGAAATACAGTTTTGCAGAGTAAAGACATATACGTACGCATTGGAAACTCTTTACGAGAAGAAATAACGCATCGTACAAAATTAGCTTGTATCTCCAAAACTACACGTTGTATCTCGAAAAGAATTGTTGTGGCGTGTACGTCTTAACATGTAGCATCTAAAGAGAACCAAAAGGAGAATTTTCTTTCGTCAAAATTTTTCAGAAAATCACGTTTTAAGGAAATCCCGCATCGTGCGAAATTATCTTTTTTTTCCTAAACAACACGTTGTAAGTCGAAAAGCTTTCATGTTGCGTGTATGTCTAAGTGTGTAGCCTCAAAAGAGAAGGCACAGGACAGTTTTCTCTCGAAAGGATATGTAAGAATACCACTTCATAAGGAAATACAGTTTTGCAGAGTAAAGACATATACGTACGCATTGGAAACTCTTTACGAGAAGAAATAACGCATAGTACAAAATTAGCTTGTATCTCCAAAACTACACGTTGTATCTCGAAAAGAATTGTTGTGGCGTGTACGTCTTAACATGTAGCATCTAAAGAGAACCAAAAGGAGAATTTTCTTTCGTCAAAATTTTTCAGAAAATCACGTTTTAAGGAAATCCCGCATCGTGCGAAATTATCTTGTTTTTCCTAAACAACACGTTGTAAGTCGAAAAGCTTTCATGTTGCGTGTATGTCTAAGTGTGTAGCCTCAAAAGAGAAGGCACAGGACAGTTTTCTCTCGAAAGGATATGTAAGAATACCACTTCATAAGGAAATACAGTTTTGCAGAGTAAAGACATATACGTACGCATTGGAAACTCTTTACGAGAAGAAATAACGCATCGTACAAAATTAGCTTGTATCTCCAAAACTACACGTTGTATCTCGAAAAGAATTGTTGTGGCGTGTACGTCTTAACATGTAGCATCTAAAGAGAACCAAAAGGAGAATTTTCTTTCGTCAAAATTTTTCAGAAAATCACGTTTTAAGGAAATCCCGCATCGTGCGAAATTATCTTGTTTTTCCTAAACAACACGTTGTAAGTCGAAAAGCTTTCACGTTGCGTGTATGTCTAAGTGTGTAGCCTCAAAAGAGAAGGCACAGGACAGTTTTCTCTCGAAAGGATATGTAAGAATACCACTTCATAAGGAAATACAGTTTTGCAGAGTAAAGACATATACGTACGCATTGGAAACTCTTTACGAGAAGAAATAACGCATCGTACAAAATTAGCTTGTATCTCCAAAACTACACGTTGTATCTCGAAAAGAATTGTTGTGGCGTGTACGTCTTAACATGTAGCATCTAAAGAGAACCAAAAGGAGAATTTTCTTTCGTCAAAATTTTTCAGAAAATCACGTTTTAAGGAAATCCCGCATCGTGCGAAATTATCTTGTTTTTCCTAAACAACACGTTGTAAGTCGAAAAGCTTTCATGTTGCGTGTATGTCTAAGTGTGTAGCCTCAAAAGAGAAGGCACAGGACAGTTTTCTCTCGAAAGGATATGTAAGAATACCACTTCATAAGGAAATACAGTTTTCCAGAGTAAAGACATATACGTACGCATTGGAAACTCTTTACGAGAAGAAATAACGCATCGTACAAAATTAGCTTGTATCTCCAAAACTACACGTTGTATCTCGAAAAGAATTGTTGTGGCGTGTACGTCTTAACATGTAGCATCTAAAGAGAACCAAAAGGAGAATTTTCTTTCGTCAAAATTTTTCAGAAAATCACGTTTTAAGGAAATCCCGCATCGTGCGAAATTATCTTGTTTTTCCTAAACAACACGTTGTAAGTCGAAAAGCTTTCATGTTGCGTGTATGTCTAAGTGTGTAGCCTCAAAAGAGAAGGCACAGGACAGTTTTCTCTCGAAAGGATATGTAAGAATACCACTTCATAAGGAAATACAGTTTTGCAGAGTAAAGACATATACGTACGCATTGGAAACTCTTTACGAGAAGAAATAACGCATAGTACAAAATTAGCTTGTATCTCCAAAACTACACGTTGTATCTCGAAAAGAATTGTTGTGGCGTGTACGTCTTAACATGTAGCATCTAAAGAGAACCAAAAGGAGAATTTTCTTTCGTCAAAATTTTTCAGAAAATCACGTTTTAAGGAAATCCCGCATCGTGCGAAATTATCTTGTTTTTCCTAAACAACACGTTGTAAGTCGAAAAGCTTTCATGTTGCGTGTATGTCTAAGTGTGTAGCCTCAAAAGAGAAGGCACAGGACAGTTTTCTCTCGAAAGGATATGTAAGAATACCACTTCATAAGGAAATACAGTTTTGCAGAGTAAAGACATATACGTACGCATTGGAAACTCTTTACGAGAAGAAATAACGCATCGTACAAAATTAGCTTGTATCTCCAAAACTACACGTTGTATCTCGAAAAGAATTGTTGTGGCGTGTACGTCTTAACATGTAGCATCTAAAGAGAACCAAAAGGAGAATTTTCTTTCGTCAAAATTTTTCAGAAAATCACGTTTTAAGGAAATCCCGCATCGTGCGAAATTATCTTGTTTTTCCTAAACAACACGTTGTAAGTCGAAAAGCTTTCACGTTGCGTGTATGTCTAAGTGTGTAGCCTCAAAAGAGAAGGCACAGGACAGTTTTTCTCTCGAAAGGATATGTAAGAATACCACTTCATAAGGAAATACAGTTTTGCAGAGTAAAGACATATACGTACGCATTGGAAACTCTTTACGAGAAGAAATAACGCATCGTACAAAATTAGCTTGTATCTCCAAAACTACACGTTGTATCTCGAAAAGAATTGTTGTGGCGTGTACGTCTTAACATGTAGCATCTAAAGAGAACCAAAAGGAGAATTTTCTTTCGTCAAAATTTTTCAGAAAATCACGTTTTAAGGAAATCCCGCATCGTGCGAAATTATCTTCTTTTTCCTAAACAACACGTTGTAAGTCGAAAAGCTTTCATGTTGCGTGTATGTCTAAGTGTGTAGCCTCAAAAGAGAAGGCACAGGACAGTTTTCTCTCGAAAGGATATGTAAGAATACCACTTCATAAGGAAATATAGTTTTGCAGAGTAAAGACATATACGTACGCATTGGAAACTCTTTACGAGAAGAAATAACGCATAGTACAAAATTAGCTTGTATCTCCAAAACTACACGTTGTATCTCGAAAAGAATTGTTGTGGCGTGTACGTCTTAACATGTAGCATCTAAAGAGAACCAAAAGGAGAATTTTCTTTCGTCAAAATTTTTCAGAAAATCACGTTTTAAGGAAATCCCGCATCGTGCGAAATTATCTTGTTTTTCCTAAACAACACGTTGTAAGTCGAAAAGCTTTCATGTTGCGTGTATGTCTAAGTGTGTAGCCTCAAAAGAGAAGGCACAGGACAGTTTTCTCTCGAAAGGATATGTAAGAATACCACTTCATAAGGAAATACAGTTTTGCAGAGTAAAGACATATACGTACGCATTGGAAACTCTTTACGAGAAGAAATAACGCATCGTACAAAATTAGCTTGTATCTCCAAAACTACACGTTGTATCTCGAAAAGAATTGTTGTGGCGTGTACGTCTTAACATGTAGCATCTAAAGAGAACCAAAAGGAGAATTTTCTTTCGTCAAATTTTTTCAGAAAATCACGTTTTAAGGAAATCCCGCATCGTGCGAAATTATCTTGTGTTTCCTAAACAACACGTTGTAAGTCGAAAAGCTTTCATGTTGCGTGTATGTCTAAGTGTGTAGCCTCAAAAGAGAAGGCACAGGACAGTTTTCTCTCGAAAGGATATGTAAGAATACCACTTCATAAGGAAATATAGTTTTGCAGAGTAAAGACATATACGTACGCATTGGAAACTCTTTACGAGAAGAAATAACGCATAGTACAAAATTAGCTTGTATCTCCAAAACTACACGTTGTATCTCGAAAAGAATTGTTGTGGCGTGTACGTCTTAACATGTAGCATCTAAAGAGAACCAAAAGGAGAATTTTCTTTCGTCAAAATTTTTCAGAAAATCACGTTTTAAGGAAATCCCGCATCGTGCGAAATTATCTTGTTTTTCCTAAACAACACGTTGTAAGTCGAAAAGCTTTCATGTTGCGTGTATGTCTAAGTGTGTAGCCTCAAAAGAGAAGGCACAGGACAGTTTTCTCTCGAAAGGATATGTAAGAATACCACTTCATAAGGAAATACAGTTTTGCAGAGTAAAGACATATACGTACGCATTGGAAACTCTTTACGAGAAGAAATAACGCATAGTACAAAATTAGCTTGTATCTCCAAAACTACACGTTGTATCTCGAAAAGAATTGTTGTGGCGTGTACGTCTTAACATGTAGCATCTAAAGAGAACCAAAAGGAGAATTTTCTTTCGTCAAAATTTTTCAGAAAATCACGTTTTAAGGAAATCCCGCATCGTGCGAAATTATCTTGTTTTTCCTAAACAACACGTTGTAAGTCGAAAAGCTTTCATGTTGCGTGTATGTCTAAGTGTGTAGCCTCAAAAGAGAAGGCACAGGACAGTTTTCTCTCGAAAGGATATGTAAGAATACCACTTCATAAGGAAATACAGTTTTGCAGAGTAAAGACATATACGTACGCATTGGAAACTCTTTACGAGAAGAAATAACGCATCGTACAAAATTAGCTTGTATCTCCAAAACTACACGTTGTATCTCGAAAAGAATTGTTGTGGCGTGTACGTCTTAACATGTAGCATCTAAAGAGAACCAAAAGGAGAATTTTCTTTCGTCAAAATTTTTCAGAAAATCACGTTTTAAGGAAATCCCGCATCGTGCGAAATTATCTTGTTTTTCCTAAACAACACGTTGTAAGTCGAAAAGCTTTCACGTTGCGTGTATGTCTAAGTGTGTAGCCTCAAAAGAGAAGGCACAGGACAGTTTTCTCTCGAAAGGATATGTAAGAATACCACTTCATAAGGAAATACAGTTTTGCAGAGTAAAGACATATACGTACGCATTGGAAACTCTTTACGAGAAGAAATAACGCATCGTACAAAATTAGCTTGTATCTCCAAAACTACACGTTGTATCTCGAAAAGAATTGTTGTGGCGTGTACGTCTTAACATGTAGCATCTAAAGAGAACCAAAAGGAGAATTTTCTTTCGTCAAAATTTTTCAGAAAATCACGTTTTAAGGAAATCCCGCATCGTGCGAAATTATCTTGTTTTTCCTAAACAACACGTTGTAAGTCGAAAAGCTTTCATGTTGCGTGTATGTCTAAGTGTGTAGCCTCAAAAGAGAAGGCACAGGACAGTTTTCTCTCGAAAGGATATGTAAGAATACCACTTCATAAGGAAATACAGTTTTCCAGAGTAAAGACATATACGTACGCATTGGAAACTCTTTACGAGAAGAAATAACGCATAGTACAAAATTAGCTTGTATCTCCAAAACTACACGTTGTATCTCGAAAAGAATTGTTGTGGCGTGTACGTCTTAACATGTAGCATCTAAAGAGAACCAAAAGGAGAATTTTCTTTCGTCAAAATTTTTCAGAAAATCACGTTTTAAGGAAATCCCCGCATCGTGCGAAATTATCTTGTTTTTCCTAAACAACACGTTGTAAGTCGAAAAGCTTTCATGTTGCGTGTATGTCTAAGTGTGTAGCCTCAAAAGAGAAGGCACAGGACAGTTTTCTCTCGAAAGGATATGTAAGAATACCACTTCATAAGGAAATACAGTTTTGCAGAGTAAAGACATATACGTACGCATTGGAAACTCTTTACGAGAAGAAATAACGCATAGTACAAAATTAGCTTGTATCTCCAAAACTACACGTTGTATCTCGAAAAGAATTGTTGTGGCGTGTACGTCTTAACATGTAGCATCTAAAGAGAACCAAAAGGAGAATTTTCTTTCGTCAAAATTTTTCAGAAAATCACGTTTTAAGGAAATCCCGCATCGTGCGAAATTATCTTGTTTTTCCTAAACAACACGTTGTAAGTCGAAAAGCTTTCATGTTGCGTGTATGTCTAAGTGTGTAGCCTCAAAAGAGAAGGCACAGGACAGTTTTCTCTCGAAAGGATATGTAAGAATACCACTTCATAAGGAAATACAGTTTTGCAGAGTAAAGACATATACGTACGCATTGGAAACTCTTTACGAGAAGAAATAACGCATCGTACAAAATTAGCTTGTATCTCCAAAACTACACGTTGTATCTCGAAAAGAATTGTTGTGGCGTGTACGTCTTAACATGTAGCATCTAAAGAGAACCAAAAGGAGAATTTTCTTTCGTCAAAATTTTTCAGAAAATCACGTTTTAAGGAAATCCCGCATCGTGCGAAATTATCTTGTTTTTCCTAAACAACACGTTGTAAGTCGAAAAGCTTTCACGTTGCGTGTATGTCTAAGTGTGTAGCCTCAAAAGAGAAGGCACAGGACAGTTTTTCTCTCGAAAGGATATGTAAGAATACCACTTCATAAGGAAATACAGTTTTGCAGAGTAAAGACATATACGTACGCATTGGAAACTCTTTACGAGAAGAAATAACGCATCGTACAAAATTAGCTTGTATCTCCAAAACTACACGTTGTATCTCGAAAAGAATTGTTGTGGCGTGTACGTCTTAACATGTAGCATCTAAAGAGAACCAAAAGGAGAATTTTCTTTCGTCAAAATTTTTCAGAAAATCACGTTTTAAGGAAATCCCGCATCGTGCGAAATTATCTTCTTTTTCCTAAACAACACGTTGTAAGTCGAAAAGCTTTCATGTTGCGTGTATGTCTAAGTGTGTAGCCTCAAAAGAGAAGGCACAGGACAGTTTTCTCTCGAAAGGATATGTAAGAATACCACTTCATAAGGAAATACAGTTTTGCAGAGTAAAGACATATACGTACGCATTGGAAACTCTTTACGAGAAGAAATAACGCATCGTACAAAATTAGCTTGTATCTCCAAAACTACACGTTGTATCTCGAAAAGAATTGTTGTGGCGTGTACGTCTTAACATGTAGCATCTAAAGAGAACCAAAAGGAGAAGTTTCTTTCGTCAAAATTTTTTCAGAAAATCACGTTTTAAGGAAATCCCGCATCGTGCGAAATTATCTTGTTTTTCCTAAACAACACGTTGTAAGTCGAAAAGCTTTCATGTTGCGTGTATGTCTAAGTGTGTAGCCTCAAAAGAGAAGGCACAGGACAGTTTTCTCTCGAAAGGATATGTAAGAATACCACTTCATAAGGAAATACAGTTTTGCAGAGTAAAGACATATACGTACGCATTGGAAACTCTTTACGAGAAGAAATAACGCATAGTACAAAATTAGCTTGTATCTCCAAAACTACACGTTGTATCTCGAAAAGAATTGTTGTGGCGTGTACGTCTTAACATGTAGCATCTAAAGAGAACCAAAAGGAGAATTTTCTTTCGTCAAAATTTTTCAGAAAATCACGTTTTAAGGAAATCCCGCATCGTGCGAAATTATCTTGTTTTTCCTAAACAACACGTTGTAAGTCGAAAAGCTTTCATGTTGCGTGTATGTCTAAGTGTGTAGCCTCAAAAGAGAAGGCACAGGACAGTTTTCTCTCGAAAGGATATGTAAGAATACCACTTCATAAGGAAATACAGTTTTGCAGAGTAAAGACATATACGTACGCATTGGAAACTCTTTACGAGAAGAAATAACGCATAGTACAAAATTAGCTTGTATCTCCAAAACTACACGTTGTATCTCGAAAAGAATTGTTGTGGCGTGTACGTCTTAACATGTAGCATCTAAAGAGAACCAAAAGGAGAATTTTCTTTCGTCAAAATTTTTCAGAAAATCACGTTTTAAGGAAATCCCGCATCGTGCGAAATTATCTTGTTTTTCCTAAACAACACGTTGTAAGTCGAAAAGCTTTCATGTTGCGTGTATGTCTAAGTGTGTAGCCTCAAAAGAGAAGGCACAGGACAGTTTTCTCTCGAAAGGATATGTAAGAATACCACTTCATAAGGAAATACAGTTTTGCAGAGTAAAGACATATACGTACGCATTGGAAACTCTTTACGAGAAGAAATAACGCATAGTACAAAATTAGCTTGTATCTCCAAAACTACACGTTGTATCTCGAAAAGAATTGTTGTGGCGTGTACGTCTTAACATGTAGCATCTAAAGAGAACCAAAAGGAGAATTTTCTTTCGTCAAAATTTTTCAGAAAATCACGTTTTAAGGAAATCCCGCATCGTGCGAAATTATCTTGTTTTCCTAAACAACACGTTGTAAGTCGAAAAGCTTTCATGTTGCGTGTATGTCTAAGTGTGTAGCCTCAAAAGAGAAGGCACAGGACAGTTTTCTCTCGAAAGGATATGTAAGAATACCACTTCATAAGGAAATACAGTTTTGCAGAGTAAAGACATATACGTACGCATTGGAAACTCTTTACGAGAAGAAATAACGCATCGTACAAAATTAGCTTGTATCTCCAAAACTACACGTTGTATCTCGAAAAGAATTGTTGTGGCGTGTACGTCTTAACATGTAGCATCTAAAGAGAACCAAAAGGAGAATTTTCTTTCGTCAAAATTTTTCAGAAAATCACGTTTTAAGGAAATCCCGCATCGTGCGAAATTATCTTGTTTTTCCTAAACAACACGTTGTAAGTCGAAAAGCTTTCATGTTGCGTGTATGTCTAAGTGTGTAGCCTCAAAAGAGAAGGCACAGGACAGTTTTCTCTCGAAAGGATATGTAAGAATACCACTTCATAAGGAAATACAGTTTTGCAGAGTAAAGACATATACGTACGCATTGGAAACTCTTTACGAGAAGAAATAACGCATCGTACAAAATTAGCTTGTATCTCCAAAACTACACGTTGTATCTCGAAAAGAATTGTTGTGGCGTGTACGTCTTAACATGTAGCATCTAAAGAGAACCAAAAGGAGAATTTTCTTTCGTCAAATTTTTTCAGAAAATCACGTTTTAAGGAAATCCCGCATCGTGCGAAATTATCTTGTTTTTCCTAAACAACACGTTGTAAGTCGAAAAGCTTTCATGTTGCGTGTATGTCTAAGTGTGTAGCCTCAAAAGAGAAGGCACAGGACAGTTTTCTCTCGAAAGGATATGTAAGAATACCACTTCATAAGGAAATACAGTTTTGCAGAGTAAAGACATATACGTACGCATTGGAAACTCTTTACGAGAAGAAATAACGCATCGTACAAAATTAGCTTGTATCTCCAAAACTACACGTTGTATCTCGAAAAGAATTGTTGTGGCGTGTACGTCTTAACATGTAGCATCTAAAGAGAACCAAAAGGAGAATTTTCTTTCGTCAAAATTTTTCAGAAAATCACGTTTTAAGGAAATCCCGCATCGTGCGAAATTATCTTGTTTTTCCTAAACAACACGTTGTAAGTCGAAAAGCTTTCACGTTGCGTGTATGTCTAAGTGTGTAGCCTCAAAAGAGAAGGCACAGGACAGTTTTCTCTCGAAAGGATATGTAAGAATACCACTTCATAAGGAAATACAGTTTTGCAGAGTAAAGACATATACGTACGCATTGGAAACTCTTTACGAGAAGAAATAACGCATCGTACAAAATTAGCTTGTATCTCCAAAACTACACGTTGTATCTCGAAAAGAATTGTTGTGGCGTGTACGTCTTAACATGTAGCATCTAAAGAGAACCAAAAGGAGAATTTTCTTTCGTCAAAATTTTTCAGAAAATCACGTTTTAAGGAAATCCCGCATCGTGCGAAATTATCTTCTTTTTCCTAAACAACACGTTGTAAGTCGAAAAGCTTTCATGTTGCGTGTATGTCTAAGTGTGTAGCCTCAAAAGAGAAGGCACAGGACAGTTTTCTCTCGAAAGGATATGTAAGAATACCACTTCATAAGGAAATACAGTTTTGCAGAGTAAAGACATATACGTACGCATTGGAAACTCTTTACGAGAAGAAATAACGCATCGTACAAAATTAGCTTGTATCTCCAAAACTACACGTTGTATCTCGAAAAGAATTGTTGTGGCGTGTACGTCTTAACATGTAGCATCTAAAGAGAACCAAAAGGAGAAGTTTCTTTCGTCAAATTTTTTCAGAAAATCACGTTTTAAGGAAATCCCGCATCGTGCGAAATTATCTTGTTTTTTCCTAAACAACACGTTGTAAGTCGAAAAGCTTTCATGTTGCGTGTATGTCTAAGTGTGTAGCCTCAAAAGAGAAGGCACAGGACAGTTTTCTCTCGAAAGGATATGTAAGAATACCACTTCATAAGGAAATACATCATAAGGAAATACAGTTTTGCAGAGTAAAGACATATACGTACGCATTGGAAACTCTTTACGAGAAGAAATAACGCATCGTACAAAATTAGCTTGTATCTCCAAAACTACACGTTGTATCTCGAAAAGAATTGTTGTGGCGTGTACGTCTTAACATGTAGCATCTAAAGAGAACCAAAAGGAGAATTTTCTTTCGTCAAAATTTTTCAGAAAATCACGTTTTAAGGAAATCCCGCATCGTGCGAAATTATCTTGTTTTTCCTAAACAACACGTTGTAAGTCGAAAAGCTTTCATGTTGCGTGTATGTCTAAGTGTGTAGCCTCAAAAGAGAAGGCACAGGACAGTTTTCTCTCGAAAGGATATGTAAGAATACCACTTCATAAGGAAATACAGTTTTGCAGAGTAAAGACATATACGTACGCATTGGAAACTCTTTACGAGAAGAAATAACGCATCGTACAAAATTAGCTTGTATCTCCAAAACTACACGTTGTATCTCGAAAAGAATTGTTGTGGCGTGTACGTCTTAACATGTAGCATCTAAAGAGAACCAAAAGGAGAATTTTCTTTCGTCAAAATTTTTCAGAAAATCACGTTTTAAGGAAATCCCGCATCGTGCGAAATTATCTTGTTTTTCCTAAACAACACGTTGTAAGTCGAAAAGCTTTCATGTTGCGTGTATGTCTAAGTGTCTAGCCTCAAAAGAGAAGGCACAGGACAGTTTTCTCTCGAAAGGATATGTAAGAATACCACTTCATAAGGAAATACAGTTTTGCAGAGTAAAGATATATACGTACGCATTGGAAACTCTTTACGAGAAGAAATAACGCATAGTACAAAATTAGCTTGTATCTCCAAAACTACACGTTGTATCTCGAAAAGAATTGTTGTGGCGTGTACGTCTTAACATGTAGCATCTAAAGAGAACCAAAAGGAGAATTTTCTTTCGTCAAAATTTTTCAGAAAATCACGTTTTAAGGAAATCCCGCATCGTGCGAAATTATCTTGTTTTTCCTAAACAACACGTTGTAAGTCGAAAAGCTTTCATGTTGCGTGTATGTCTAAGTGTGTAGCCTCAAAAGAGAAGGCACAGGACAGTTTTCTCTCGAAAGGATATGTAAGAATACCACTTCATAAGGAAATACAGTTTTGCAGAGTAAAGACATATACGTACGCATTGGAAACTCTTTACGAGAAGAAATAACGCATAGTACAAAATTAGCTTGTATCTCCAAAACTACACGTTGTATCTCGAAAAGAATTGTTGTGGCGTGTACGTCTTAACATGTAGCATCTAAAGAGAACCAAAAGGAGAATTTTCTTTCGTCAAAATTTTTCAGAAAATCACGTTTTAAGGAAATCCCGCATCGTGCGAAATTATCTTGTTTTTCCTAAACAACACGTTGTAAGTCGAAAAGCTTTCATGTTGCGTGTATGTCTAAGTGTGTAGCCTCAAAAGAGAAGGCACAGGACAGTTTTCTCTCGAAAGGATATGTAAGAATACCACTTAATAAGGAAATACAGTTTTGCAGAGTAAAGACATATACGTACGCATTGGAAACTCTTTACGAGAAGAAATAACGCATAGTACAAAATTAGCTTGTATCTCCAAAACTACACGTTGTATCTCGAAAAGAATTGTTGTGGCGTGTACGTCTTAACATGTAGCATCTAAAGAGAACCAAAAGGAGAATTTTCTTTCGTCAAAATTTTTCAGAAAATCACGTTTTAAGGAAATCCCGCATCGTGCGAAATTATCTTGTTTTTCCTAAACAACACGTTGTAAGTCGAAAAGCTTTCATGTTGCGTGTATGTCTAAGTGTGTAGCCTCAAAAGAGAAGGCACAGGACAGTTTTCTCTCGAAAGGATATGTAAGAATACCACTTCATAAGGAAATACAGTTTTGCAGAGTAAAGACATATACGTACGCATTGGAAACTCTTTACGAGAAGAAATAACGCATCGTACAAAATTAGCTTGTATCTCCAAAACTACACGTTGTATCTCGAAAAGAATTGTTGTGGCGTGTACGTCTTAACATGTAGCATCTAAAGAGAACCAAAAGGAGAATTTTCTTTCGTCAAAATTTTTCAGAAAATCACGTTTTAAGGAAATCCCGCATCGTGCGAAATTATCTTGTTTTCCTAAACAACACGTTGTAAGTCGAAAAGCTTTCATGTTGCGTGTATGTCTAAGTGTGTAGCCTCAAAAGAGAAGGCACAGGACAGTTTTCTCTCGAAAGGATATGTAAGAATACCACTTCATAAGGAAATACAGTTTTGCAGAGTAAAGACATATACGTACGCATTGGAAACTCTTTACGAGAAGAAATAACGCATAGTACAAAATTAGCTTGTATCTCCAAAACTACACGTTGTATCTCGAAAAGAATTGCTGTGGCGTGTACGTCTTAACATGTAGCATCTAAAGAGAACCAAAAGGAGAATTTTCTTTCGTCAAAATTTTTCAGAAAATCACGTTTTAAGGAAATCCCGCATCGTGCGAAATTATCTTGTTTTTCCTAAACAACACGTTGTAAGTCGAAAAGCTTTCATGTTGCGTGTATGTCTAAGTGTGTAGCCTCAAAAGAGAAGGCACAGGACAGTTTTCTCTCGAAAGGATATGTAAGAATACCACTTCATAAGGAAATACAGTTTTGCAGAGTAAAGACATATACGTACGCATTGGAAACTCTTTACGAGAAGAAATAACGCATCGTACAAAATTAGCTTGTATCTCCAAAACTACACGTTGTATCTCGAAAAGAATTGTTGTGGCGTGTACGTCTTAACATGTAGCATCTAAAGAGAACCAAAAGGAGAATTTTCTTTCGTCAAAATTTTTCAGAAAATCACGTTTTAAGGAAATCCCGCATCGTGCGAAATTATCTTGTTTTTTCCTAAACAACACGTTGTAAGTCGAAAAGCTTTCATGTTGCGTGTATGTCTAAGTGTGTAGCCTCAAAAGAGAAGGCACAGGACAGTTTTCTCTCGAAAGGATATGTAAGAATACCACTTCATAAGGAAATACAGTTTTGCAGAGTAAAGACATATACGTACGCATTGGAAACTCTTTACGAGAAGAAATAACGCATAGTACAAAATTAGCTTGTATCTCCAAAACTACACGTTGTATCTCGAAAAGAATTGTTGTGGCGTGTACGTCTTAACATGTAGCATCTAAAGAGAACCAAAAGGAGAATTTTCTTTCGTCAAAATTTTTCAGAAAATCACGTTTTAAGGAAATCCCGCATCGTGCGAAATTATCTTGTTTTTCCTAAACAACACGTTGTAAGTCGAAAAGCTTTCATGTTGCTTGTATGTCTAAGTGTGTAGCCTCAAAAGAGAAGGCACAGGACAGTTTTCTCTCGAAAGGATATGTAAGAATACCACTTCATAAGGAAATACAGTTTTGCAGAGTAAAGACATATACGTACGCATTGGAAACTCTTTACGAGAAGAAATAACGCATCGTACAAAATTAGCTTGTATCTCCAAAACTACACGTTGTATCTCGAAAAGAATTGTTGTGGCGTGTACGTCTTAACATGTAGCATCTAAAGAGAACCAAAAGGAGAATTTTCTTTCGTCAAAATTTTTCAGAAAATCACGTTTTAAGGAAATCCCGCATCGTGCGAAATTATCTTGTTTTTCCTAAACAACACGTTGTAAGTCGAAAAGCTTTCATGTTGCGTGTATGTCTAAGTGTGTAGCCTCAAAAGAGAAGGCACAGGACAGTTTTCTCTCGAAAGGATATGTAAGAATACCACTTCATAAGGAAATACAGTTTTGCAGAGTTAAGACATATACGTACGCATTGGAAACTCTTTACGAGAAGAAATAACGCATCGTACAAAATTAGCTTGTATCTCCAAAACTACACGTTGTATCTCGAAAAGAATTGTTGTGGCGTGTACGTCTTAACATGTAGCATCTAAAGAGAACCAAAAGGAGAATTTTCTTTCGTCAAAATTTTTCAGAAAATCACGTTTTAAGGAAATCCCGCATCGTGCGAAATTATCTTGTTTTTCCTAAACAACACGTTGTAAGTCGAAAAGCTTTCATGTTGCGTGTATGTCTAAGTGTGTAGCCTCAAAAGAGAAGGCACAGGACAGTTTTCTCTCGAAAGGATATGTAAGAATACCACTTCATAAGGAAATACAGTTTTGCAGAGTAAAGACATATACGTACGCATTGGAAACTCTTTACGAGAAGAAATAACGCATAGTACAAAATTAGCTTGTATCTCCAAAACTACACGTTGTATCTCGAAAAGAATTGTTGTGGCGTGTACGTCTTAACATGTAGCATCTAAAGAGAACCAAAAGGAGAATTTTCTTTCGTCAAAATTTTTCAGAAAATCACGTTTTAAGGAAATCCCGCATCGTGCATAATTATCTTGTTTTTCCTAAACAACACGTTGTAAGTCGAAAAGCTTTCATGTTGCGTGTATGTCTAAGTGTCTAGCCTCAAAAGAGAAGGCACAGGACAGTTTTCTCTCGAAAGGATATGTAAGAATACCACTTCATAAGGAAATACAGTTTTGCAGAGTAAAGACATATACGTACGCATTGGAAACTCTTTACGAGAAGAAATAACGCATCGTAAAAAATTAGCTTGTATCTCCAAAACTACACGTTGTATCTCGAAAAGAATTGTTGTGGCGTGTACGTCTTAACATGTAGCATCTAAAGAGAACCAAAAGGAGAATTTTTTTCGTCAAAATTTTTCAGAAAATCACGTTTTAAGGAAATCCCGCATCGTGCGAAATTATCTTGTTTTCCTAAACAACACGTTGTAAGTCGAAAAGCTTTCATGTTGCGTGTATGTCTAAGTGTGTAGCCTCAAAAGAGAAGGCACAGGACAGTTTTCTCTCGAAAGGATATGTAAGAATACCACTTCATAAGGAAATACAGTTTTGCAGAGTAAAGACATATACGTACGCATTGGAAACTCTTTACGAGAAGAAATAACGCATAGTACAAAATTAGCTTGTATCTCCAAAACTACACGTTGTATCTCGAAAAGAATTGTTGTGGCGTGTACGTCTTAACATGTAGCATCTAAAGAAAACCAAAAGGAGAATTTTCTTTCGTCAAAATTTTTCAGAAAATCACGTTTTAAGGAAATCCCGCATCGCATCGTGCGAAATTATCTTGTTTTTCCTAAACAACACGTTGTAAGTCGAAAAGCTTTCATGTTGCGTGTATGTCTAAGTGTGTAGCCTCAAAAGAGAAGGCACAGGACAGTTTTCTCTCGAAAGGATATGTAAGAATACCACTTCATAAGGAAATACAGTTTTGCAGAGTAAAGACATATATGTACGCATTGGAAACTCTTTACGAGAAGAAATAACGCATCGTACAAAATTAGCTTGTATCTCCAAAACTACACGTTGTATCTCGAAAAGAATTGTTGTGGCGTGTACGTCTTAACATGTAGCATCTAAAGAGAACCAAAAGGAGAATTTTCTTTCGTCAAAATTTTTCAGAAAATCACGTTTTAAGGAAATCCCGCATTGTGCGAAATTATCTTGTTTTTCCTAAACAACACGTTGTAAGTCGAAAAGCTTTCATGTTGCGTGTATGTCTAAGTGTCTAGCCTCAAAAGAGAAGGCACAGGACAGTTTTCTCTCGAAAGGATATGTAAGAATACCACTTCATAAGGAAATACAGTTTTGCAGAGTAAAGACATATACGTACGCATTGGAAACTCTTTACGAGAAGAAATAACGCATAGTACAAAATTAGCTTGTATCTCCAAAACTACACGTTGTATCTCGAAAAGAATTGTTGTGGCGTGTACGTCTTAACATGTAGCATCTAAAGAGAACCAAAAGGAGAATTTTCTTTCGTCAAAATTTTTCAGAAAATCACGTTTTAAGGAAATCCCGCATCGTGCGAAATTATCTTGTTTTTCCTAAACAACACGTTGTAAGTCGAAAAGCTTTCATGTTGCGTGTATGTCTAAGTGTGTAGCCTCAAAAGAGAAGGCACAGGACAGTTTTCTCTCGAAAGGATATGTAAGAATACCACTTCATAAGGAAATACAGTTTTGCAGAGTAAAGACATATACGTACGCATTGGAAACTCTTTACGAGAAGAAATAACGCATCGTACAAAATTAGCTTGTATCTCCAAAACTACACGTTGTATCTCGAAAAGAATTGTTGTGGCGTGTACGTCTTAACATGTAGCATCTAAAGAGAACCAAAAGGAGAATTTTCTTTCGTCAAAATTTTTCAGAAAATCACGTTTTAAGGAAATCCCGCATCGTGCGAAATTATCTTGTTTTTCCTAAACAACACGTTGTAAGTCGAAAAGCTTTCATGTTGCGTGTATGTCTAAGTGTGTAGCCTCAAAAGAGAAGGCACAGGACAGTTTTCTCTCGAAAGGATATGTAAGAATACCACTTCATAAGGAAATACAGTTTTGCAGAGTAAAGACATATACGTACGCATTGGAAACTCTTTACGAGAAGAAATAACGCATCGTACAAAATTAGCTTGTATCTCCAAAACTACACGTTGTATCTCGAAAAGAATTGTTGTGGCGTGTACGTCTTAACATGTAGCATCTAAAGAGAACCAAAAGGAGAATTTTCTTTCGTCAAAATTTTTCAGAAAATCACGTTTTAAGGAAATCCCGCATCGTGCGAAATTATCTTGTTTTTCCTAAACAACACGTTGTAAGTCGAAAAGCTTTCATGTTGCGTGTATGTCTAAGTGTGTAGCCTCAAAAGAGAAGGCACAGGACAGTTTTCTCTCGAAAGGATATGTAAGAATACCACTTCATAAGGAAATACAGTTTTGCAGAGTAAAGACATATACGTACGCATTGGAAACTCTTTACGAGAAGAAATAACGCATCGTACAAAATTAGCTTGTATCTCCAAAACTACACGTTGTATCTCGAAAAGAATTGTTGTGGCGTGTACGTGTTAACATGTAGCATCTAAAGAGAACCAAAAGGAGAATTTTCTTTCGTCAAAATTTTTCAGAAAATCACGTTTTAAGGAAATCCCGCATTGCATCGTGCGAAATTATCTTGTTTTTCCTAAACAACACGTTGTAAGTCGAAAAGCTTTCATGTTGCGTGTATGTCTAAGTGTGTAGCCTCAAAAGAGAAGGCACAGGACAGTTTTCTCTCGAAAGGATATGTAAGAATACCACTTCATAAGGAAATACAGTTTTGCAGAGTAAAGACATATACGTACGCATTGGAAACTCTTTACGAGAAGAAATAACGCATCGTACAAAATTAGCTTGTATCTCCAAAACTACACGTTGTATCTCGAAAAGAATTGTTGTGGCGTGTACGTCTTAACATGTAGCATCTAAAGAGAACCAAAAGGAGAATTTTCTTTCGTCAAAATTTTTCAGAAAATCACGTTTTAAGGAAATCCCGCATCGTGCGAAATTATCTTGTTTTTCCTAAACAACACGTTGTAAGTCGAAAAGCTTTCATGTTGCGTGTATGTCTAAGTGTGTAGCCTCAAAAGAGAAGGCACAGGACAGTTTTCTCTCGAAAGGATATGTAAGAATACCACTTCATAAGGAAATACAGTTTTGCAGAGTAAAGACATATACGTACGCATTGGAAACTCTTTACGAGAAGAAATAACGCATCGTACAAAATTAGCTTGTATCTCCAAAACTACACGTTGTATCTCGAAAAGAATTGTTGTGGCGTGTACGTCTTAACATGTAGCATCTAAAGAGAACCAAAAGGAGAATTTTCTTTCGTCAAAATTTTTCAGAAAATCACGTTTTAAGGAAATCCCGCATCGTGCGAAATTATCTTGTTTTTCCTAAACAACACGTTGTAAGTCGAAAAGCTTTCATGTTGCGTGTATGTCTAAGTGTGTAGCCTCAAAAGAGAAGGCACAGGACAGTTTTCTCTCGAAACGATATGTAAGAATACCACTTCATAAGGAAATACAGTTTTGCAGAGTAAAGACATATACGTACGCATTGGAAACTCTTTACGAGAAGAAATAACGCATCGTACAAAATTAGCTTGTATCTCCAAAACTACACGTTGTATCTCGAAAAGAATTGTTGTGGCGTGTACGTCTTAACATGTAGCATCTAAAGAGAACCAAAAGGAGAATTTTCTTTCGTCAAAATTTTTCAGAAAATCACGTTTTAAGGAAATCCCGCATCGTGCGAAATTATCTTGTTTTTCCTAAACAACACGTTGTAAGAAGAAAAGCTTTCATGTTGCGTGTATGTCTAAGTGTGTAGCCTCAAAAGAGAAGGCACAGGACAGTTTTCTCTCGAAAGGATATGTAAGAATACCACTTCATAAGGAAATACAGTTTTGCAGAGTAAAGACATATACGTACGCATTGGAAACTCTTTACGAGAAGAAATAACGCATCGTACAAAATTAGCTTGTATCTCCAAAACTACACGTTGTATCTCGAAAAGAATTGTTGTGGCGTGTACGTCTTAACATGTAGCATCTAAAGAGAACCAAAAGGAGAATTTTCTTTCGTCAAAATTTTTCAGAAAATCACGTTTTAAGGAAATCCCGCATCGCATCGTGCGAAATTATCTTGTTTTTCCTAAACAACACGTTGTAAGTCGAAAAGCTTTCATGTTGCGTGTATGTCTAAGTGTGTAGCCTCAAAAGAGAAGGCACAGGACAGTTTTCTCTCGAAAGGATATGTAAGAATACCACTTCATAAGGAAATACAGTTTTGCAGAGTAAAGACATATACGTACGCATTGGAAACTCTTTACGAGAAGAAATAACGCATCGTACAAAATTAGCTTGTATCTCCAAAACTACACGTTGTATCTTGAAAAGAATTGTTGTGGCGTGTACGTCTTAACATGTAGCATCTAAAGAGAACCAAAAGGAGAATTTTCTTTCGTCAAAATTTTTCAGAAAATCACGTTTTAAGGAAATCCCGCATCGTGCGAAATTATCTTGTTTTTCCTAAACAACACGTTGTAAGTCGAAAAGCTTTCATGTTGCGTGTATGTCTAAGTGTGTAGCCTCAAAAGAGAAGGCACAGGACAGTTTTCTCTCGAAAGGATATGTAAGAATACCACTTCATAAGGAAATACAGTTTTGCAGAGTAAAGACATATACGTACGCATTGGAAACTCTTTACGAGAAGAAATAACGCATCGTACAAAATTAGCTTGTATCTCCAAAACTACACGTTGTATCTCGAAAAGAATTGTTGTGGCGTGTACGTCTTAACATGTAGCATCTAAAGAGAACCAAAAGGAGAATTTTCTTTCGTCAAAATTTTTCAGAAAATCACGTTTTAAGGAAATCCCGCATCGTGCGAAATTATCTTGTTTTTCCTAAACAACACGTTGTAAGTCGAAAAGCTTTCATGTTGCGTGTATGTCTAAGTGTGTAGCCTCAAAAGAGAAGGCACAGGACAGTTTTCTCTCGAAAGGATATGTAAGAATACCACTTCATAAGGAAATACAGTTTTGCAGAGTAAAGACATATACGTACGCATTGGAAACTCTTTACGAGAAGAAATAACGCATCGTACAAAATTAGCTTGTATCTCCAAAACTACACGTTGTATCTCGAAAAGAATTGTTGTGGCGTGTACGTCTTAACATGTAGCATCTAAAGAGAACCAAAAGGAGAATTTTCTTTCGTCAAATTTTTTCAGAAAATCACGTTTTAAGGAAATCCCGCATCGTGCGAAATTGTCTTGTTTTTCCTAAACAACACGTTGTAAGTCGAAAAGCTTTCATGTTGCGTGTATGTCTAAGTGTGTAGCCTCAAAAGAGAAGGCACAGGACAGTTTTCTCTCGAAAGGATATGTAAGAATACCACTTCATAAGGAAATACAGTTTTGCAGAGTAAAGACATATACGTACGCATTGGAAACTCTTTACGAGAAGAAATAACGCATAGTACAAAATTAGCTTGTATCTCCAAAACTACACGTTGTATCTCGAAAAGAATTGTTGTGGCTTGTACGTCTTAACATGTAGCATCTAAAGAGAACCAAAAGGAGAATTTTCTTTCGTCAAAATTTTTCAGAAAATCACGTTTTAAGGAAATCCCGCATCGTGCGAAATTATCTTGTTTTTCCTAAACAACACGTTGTAAGTCGAAAAGCTTTCATGTTGCGTGTATGTCTAAGTGTGTAGCCTCAAAAGAGAAGGCACAGGACAGTTTTCTCTCGAAAGGATATGTAAGAATACCACTTCATAAGGAAATACAGTTTTGCAGAGTAAAGATATATACGTACGCATTGGAAACTCTTTACGAGAAGAAATAACGCATCGTACAAAATTAGCTTGTATCTCCAAAACTACACGTTGTATCTCGAAAAGAATTGTTGTGGCGTGTACGTCTTAACATGTAGCATCTAAAGAGAACCAAAAGGAGAATTTTCTTTCGTCAAAATTTTTCAGAAAATCACGTTTTAAGGAAATCCCGCATCGCATCGTGCGAAATTATCTTGTTTTTCCTAAACAACACGTTGTAAGTCGAAAAGCTTTCATGTTGCGTGTATGTCTAAGTGTGTAGCCTCAAAAGAGAAGGCACAGGACAGTTTTCTCTCGAAAGGATATGTAAGAATACCACTTCATAAGGAAATACAGTTTTGCAGAGTAAAGACATATACGTACGCATTGGAAACTCTTTACGAGAAGAAATAACGCATCGTACAAAATTAGCTTGTATCTCCAAAACTACACGTTGTATCTCGAAAAGAATTGTTGTGGCGTGTACGTCTTAACATGTAGCATCTAAAGAGAACCAAAAGGAGAATTTTCTTTCGTCAAAATTTTTCAGAAAATCACGTTTTAAGGAAATCCCGCATCGTGCGAAATTATCTTGTTTTTCCTAAACAACACGTTGTAAGTCGAAAAGCTTTCATGTTGCGTGTATGTCTAAGTGTGTAGCCTCAAAAGAGAAGGCACAGGACAGTTTTCTCTCGAAAGGATATGTAAGAATACCACTTCATAAGGAAATACAGTTTTGCAGAGTAAAGACATATACGTACGCATTGGAAACTCTTTACGAGAAGAAATAACGCATCGTACAAAATTAGCTTGTATCTCCAAAACTACACGTTGTATCTCGAAAAGAATTGTTGTGGCGTGTACGTCTTAACATGTAGCATCTAAAGAGAACCAAAAGGAGAATTTTCTTTCGTCAAATTTTTTCAGAAAATCACGTTTTAAGGAAATCCCGCATCGTGCGAAATTATCTTGTTTTTCCTAAACAACACGTTGTAAGTCGAAAAGCTTTCATGTTGCGTGTATGTCTAAGTGTGTAGCCTCAAAAGAGAAGGCACAGGACAGTTTTCTCTCGAAAGGATATGTAAGAATACCACTTCATAAGGAAATACAGTTTTGCAGAGTAAAGACATATACGTACGCATTGGAAACTCTTTACGAGAAGAAATAACGCATAGTACAAAATTAGCTTGTATCTCCAAAACTACACGTTGTATCTCGAAAAGAATTGTTGTGGCGTGTACGTCTTAACATGTAGCATCTAAAGAGAACCAAAAGGAGAATTTTCTTTCGTCAAAATTTTTCAGAAAATCACGTTTTAAGGAAATCCCGCATCGTGCGAAATTATCTTGTTTTTCCTAAACAACACGTTGTAAGTCGAAAAGCTTTCATGTTGCGTGTATGTCTAAGTGTGTAGCCTCAAAAGAGAAGGCACAGGACAGTTTTCTCTCGAAAGGATATGTAAGAATACCACTTCATAAGGAAATACAGTTTTGCAGAGTAAAGACATATACGTACGCATTGGAAACTCTTTACGAGAAGAAATAACGCATAGTACAAAATTAGCTTGTATCTCCAAAACTACACGTTGTATCTCGAAAAGAATTGTTGTGGCGTGTACGTCTTAACATGTAGCATCTAAAGAGAACCAAAAGGAGAATTTTCTTTCGTCAAAATTTTTCAGAAAATCACGTTTTAAGGAAATCCCGCATCGTGCGAAATTATCTTGTTTTTCCTAAACAACACGTTGTAAGTCGAAAAGCTTTCATGTTGCGTGTATGTCTAAGTGTGTAGCCTCAAAAGAGAAGGCACAGGACAGTTTTCTCTCGAAAGGATATGTAAGAATACCACTTCATAAGGAAATACAGTTTTGCAGAGTAAAGACATATACGTACGCATTGGACACTCTTTACGAGAAGAAATAACGCATCGTACAAAATTAGCTTGTATCTCCAAAACTACACGTTGTATCTCGAAAAGAATTGTTGTGGCGTGTACGTCTTAACATGTAGCATCTAAAGAGAACCAAAAGGAGAATTTTCTTTCGTCAAAATTTTTCAGAAAATCACGTTTTAAGGAAATCCCGCATCGTGCGAAATTATCTTGTTTTTCCTAAACAACACGTTGTAAGTCGAAAAGCTTTCACGTTGGGTGTATGTCTAAGTGTGTAGCCTCAAAAGAGAAGGCACAGGACAGTTTTCTCTCGAAAGGATATGTAAGAATACCACTTCATAAGGAAATACAGTTTTGCAGAGTAAAGACCTATACGTACGCATTGGAAACTCTTTACGAGAAGAAATAACGCATCGTACAAAATTAGCTTGTATCTCCAAAACTACACGTTGTATCTCGAAAAGAATTGTTGTGGCGTGTACGTCTTAACATGTAGCATCTAAGGAGAACCAAAAGGAGAATTTTCTTTCGTCAAAATTTTTCAGAAAATCACGTTTTAAGGAAATCCCGCATCGTGCGAAATTATCTTGTTTTTCCTAAACAACACGTTGTAAGTCGAAAAGCTTTCATGTTGCGTGTATGTCTAAGTGTGTAGCCTCAAAAGAGAAGGCACAGGACAGTTTTCTCTCGAAAGGATATGTAAGAATACCACTTCATAAGGAAATACAGTTTTCCAGAGTAAAGACATATACGTACGCATTGGAAACTCTTTACGAGAAGAAATAACGCATAGTACAAAATTAGCTTGTATCTCCAAAACTACACGTTGTATCTCGAAAAGAATTGTTGTGGCGTGTACGTCTTAACATGTAGCATCTAAAGAGAACCAAAAGGAGAATTTTCTTTCGTCAAAATTTTTCAGAAAATCACGTTTTAAGGAAATCCCGCATCGTGCGAAATTATCTTGTTTTTCCTAAACAACACGTTGTAAGTCGAAAAGCTTTCATGTTGCGTGTATGTCTAAGTGTGTAGCCTCAAAAGAGAAGGCACAGGACAGTTTTCTCTCGAAAGGATATGTAAGAATACCACTTCATAAGGAAATACAGTTTTGCAGAGTAAAGACATATACGTACGCATTGGAAACTCTTTACGAGAAGAAATAACGCATAGTACAAAATTAGCTTGTATCTCCAAAACTACACGTTGTATCTCGAAAAGAATTGTTGTGGCGTGTACGTCTTAACATGTAGCATCTAAAGAGAACCAAAAGGAGAATTTTCTTTCGTCAAAATTTTTCAGAAAATCACGTTTTAAGGAAATCCCGCATCGTGCGAAATTATCTTGTTTTTCCTAAACAACACGTTGTAAGTCGAAAAGCTTTCATGTTGCGTGTATGTCTAAGTGTGTAGCCTCAAAAGAGAAGGCACAGGACAGTTTTCTCTCGAAAGGATATGTAAGAATACCACTTCATAAGGAAATACAGTTTTGCAGAGTAAAGACATATACGTACGCATTGGAAACTCTTTACGAGAAGAAATAACGCATCGTACAAAATTAGCTTGTATCTCCAAAACTACACGTTGTATCTCGAAAAGAATTGTTGTGGCGTGTACGTCTTAACATGTAGCATCTAAAGAGAACCAAAAGGAGAATTTTCTTTCGTCAAAATTTTTCAGAAAATCACGTTTTAAGGAAATCCCGCATCGTGCGAAATTATCTTGTTTTTCCTAAACAACACGTTGTAAGTCGAAAAGCTTTCACGTTGCGTGTATGTCTAAGTGTGTAGCCTCAAAAGAGAAGGCACAGGACAGTTTTCTCTCGAAAGGATATGTAAGAATACCACTTCATAAGGAAATACAGTTTTGCAGAGTAAAGACATATACGTACGCATTGGAAACTCTTTACGAGAAGAAATAACGCATCGTACAAAATTAGCTTATATCTCCAAAACTACACGTTGTATCTCGAAAAGAATTGTTGTGGCGTGTACGTCTTAACATGTAGCATCTAAAGAGAACCAAAAGGAGAATTTTCTTTCGTCAAAATTTTTCAGAAAATCACGTTTTAAGGAAATCCCGCATCGTGCGAAATTATCTTGTTTTTCCTAAACAACACGTTGTAAGTCGAAAAGCTTTCATGTTGCGTGTATGTCTAAGTGTGTAGCCTCAAAAGAGAAGGCACAGGACAGTTTTCTCTCGAAAGGATATGTAAGAATACCACTTCATAAGGAAATACAGTTTTGCAGAGTAAAGACATATACGTACGCATTGGAAACTCTTTACGAGAAGAAATAACGCATCGTACAAAATTAGCTTGTATCTCCAAAACTACACGTTGTATCTCGAAAAGAATTGTTGTGGCGTGTACGTCTTAACATGTAGCATCTAAAGAGAACCAAAAGGAGAATTTTCTTTCGTCAAATTTTTTCAGAAAATCACGTTTTAAGGAAATCCCGCATCGTGCGAAATTATCTTGTTTTTCCTAAACAACACGTTGTAAGTCGAAAAGCTTTCATGTTGCGTGTATGTCTAAGTGTGTAGCCTCAAAAGAGAAGGCACAGGACAGTTTTCTCTCGAAAGGATATGTAAGAATACCACTTCATAAGGAAATACAGTTTTGCAGAGTAAAGACATATACGTACGCATTGGAAACTCTTTACGAGAAGAAATAACGCATAGTACAAAATTAGCTTGTATCTCCAAAACTACACGTTGTATCTCGAAAAGAATTGTTGTGGCGTGTACGTCTTAACATGTAGCATCTAAAGAGAACCAAAAGGAGAATTTTCTTTCGTCAAAATTTTTCAGAAAATCACGTTTTAAGGAAATCCCGCATCGTGCGAAATTATCTTGTTTTTCCTAAACAACACGTTGTAAGTCGAAAAGCTTTCATGTTGCGTGTATGTCTAAGTGTGTAGCCTCAAAAGAGAAGGCACAGGACAGTTTTCTCTCGAAAGGATATGTAAGAATACCACTTCATAAGGAAATACAGTTTTGCAGAGTAAAGACATATACGTACGCATTGGAAACTCTTTACGAGAAGAAATAACGCATAGTACAAAATTAGCTTGTATCTCCAAAACTACACGTTGTATCTCGAAAAGAATTGTTGTGGCGTGTACGTCTTAACATGTAGCATCTAAAGAGAACCAAAAGGAGAATTTTCTTTCGTCAAAATTTTTCAGAAAATCACGTTTTAAGGAAATCCCGCATCGTGCGAAATTATCTTGTTTTTCCTAAACAACACGTTGTAAGTCGAAAAGCTTTCACGTTGCGTGTATGTCTAAGTGTGTAGCCTCAAAAGAGAAGGCACAGGACAGTTTTCTCTCGAAAGGATATGTAAGAATACCACTTCATAAGGAAATACAGTTTTGCAGAGTAAAGACATATACGTACGCATTGGAAACTCTTTACGAGAAGAAATAACGCATAGTACAAAATTAGCTTGTATCTCCAAAACTACACGTTGTATCTCGAAAAGAATTGTTGTGGCGTGTACGTCTTAACATGTAGCATCTAAAGAGAACCAAAAGGAGAATTTTCTTTCGTCAAAATTTTTCAGAAAATCACGTTTTAAGGAAATCCCGCATCGTGCGAAATTATCTTGTTTTTCCTAAACAACACGTTGTAAGTCGAAAAGCTTTCATGTTGCGTGTATGTCTAAGTGTGTAGCCTCAAAAGAGAAGGCACAGGACAGTTTTCTCTCGAAAGGATATGTAAGAATACCACTTCATAAGGAAATACAGTTTTGCAGAGTAAAGACATATACGTACGCATTGGAAACTCTTTACGAGAAGAAATAACGCATAGTACAAAATTAGCTTGTATCTCCAAAACTACACGTTGTATCTCGAAAAGAATTGTTGTGGCGTGTACGTCTTAACATGTAGCATCTAAAGAGAACCAAAAGGAGAATTTTCTTTCGTCAAAATTTTTCAGAAAATCACGTTTTAAGGAAATCCCGCATCGTGCGAAATTATCTTGTTTTTCCTAAACAACACGTTGTAAGTCGAAAAGCTTTCATGTTGCGTGTATGTCTAAGTGTGTAGCCTCAAAAGAGAAGGCACAGGACAGTTTTCTCTCGAAAGGATATGTAAGAATACCACTTCATAAGGAAATACAGTTTTGCAGAGTAAAGACATATACGTACGCATTGGAAACTCTTTACGAGAAGAAATAACGCATAGTACAAAATTAGCTTGTATCTCCAAAACTACACGTTGTATCTCGAAAAGAATTGTTGTGGCGTGTACGTCTTAACATGTAGCATCTAAAGAGAACCAAAAGGAGAATTTTCTTTCGTCAAAATTTTTCAGAAAATCACGTTTTAAGGAAATCCCGCATCGTGCGAAATTATCTTGTTTTTCCTAAACAACACGTTGTAAGTCGAAAAGCTTTCATGTTGCGTGTATGTCTAAGTGTGTAGCCTCAAAAGAGAAGGCACAGGACAGTTTTCTCTCGAAAGGATATGTAAGAATACCACTTCATAAGGAAATACAGTTTTGCAGAGTAAAGACATATACGTACGCATTGGACACTCTTTACGAGAAGAAATAACGCATCGTACAAAATTAGCTTGTATCTCCAAAACTACACGTTGTATCTCGAAAAGAATTGTTGTGGCGTGTACGTCTTAACATGTAGCATCTAAAGAGAACCAAAAGGAGAATTTTCTTTCGTCAAAATTTTTCAGAAAATCACGTTTTAAGGAAATCCCGCATCGTGCGAAATTATCTTCTTTTTCCTAAACAACACGTTGTAAGTCGAAAAGCTTTCACGTTGGGTGTATGTCTAAGTGTGTAGCCTCAAAAGAGAAGGCACAGGACAGTTTTCTCTCGAAAGGATATGTAAGAATACCACTTCATAAGGAAATACAGTTTTGCAGAGTAAAGACATATACGTACGCATTGGAAACTCTTTACGAGAAGAAATAACGCATCGTACAAAATTAGCTTGTATCTCCAAAACTACACGTTGTATCTCGAAAAGAATTGTTGTGGCGTGTACGTCTTAACATGTAGCATCTAAAGAGAACCAAAAGGAGAATTTTCTTTCGTCAAAATTTTTCAGAAAATCACGTTTTAAGGAAATCCCGCATCGTGCGAAATTATCTTGTTTTTCCTAAACAACACGTTGTAAGTCGAAAAGCTTTCATGTTGCGTGTATGTCTAAGTGTGTAGCCTCAAAAGAGAAGGCACAGGACAGTTTTCTCTCGAAAGGATATGTAAGAATACCACTTCATAAGGAAATACAGTTTTCCAGAGTAAAGACATATACGTACGCATTGGAAACTCTTTACGAGAAGAAATAACGCATAGTACAAAATTAGCTTGTATCTCCAAAACTACACGTTGTATCTCGAAAAGAATTGTTGTGGCGTGTACGTCTTAACATGTAGCATCTAAAGAGAACCAAAAGGAGAATTTTCTTTCGTCAAAATTTTTCAGAAAATCACGTTTTAAGGAAATCCCGCATCGTGCGAAATTATCTTGTTTTTCCTAAACAACACGTTGTAAGTCGAAAAGCTTTCATGTTGCGTGTATGTCTAAGTGTGTAGCCTCAAAAGAGAAGGCACAGGACAGTTTTCTCTCGAAAGGATATGTAAGAATACCACTTCATAAGGAAATACAGTTTTGCAGAGTAAAGACATATACGTACGCATTGGAAACTCTTTACGAGAAGAAATAACGCATAGTACAAAATTAGCTTGTATCTCCAAAACTACACGTTGTATCTCGAAAAGAATTGTTGTGGCGTGTACGTCTTAACATGTAGCATCTAAAGAGAACCAAAAGGAGAATTTTCTTTCGTCAAAATTTTTCAGAAAATCACGTTTTAAGGAAATCCCGCATCGTGCGAAATTATCTTGTTTTTCCTAAACAACACGTTGTAAGTCGAAAAGCTTTCATGTTGCGTGTATGTCTAAGTGTGTAGCCTCAAAAGAGAAGGCACAGGACAGTTTTCTCTCGAAAGGATATGTAAGAATACCACTTCATAAGGAAATACAGTTTTGCAGAGTAAAGACATATACGTACGCATTGGAAACTCTTTACGAGAAGAAATAACGCATAGTACAAAATTAGCTTGTATCTCCAAAACTACACGTTGTATCTCGAAAAGAATTGTTGTGGCGTGTACGTCTTAACATGTAGCATCTAAAGAGAACCAAAAGGAGAATTTTCTTTCGTCAAAATTTTTCAGAAAATCACGTTTTAAGGAAATCCCGCATCGTGCGAAATTATCTTGTTTTTCCTAAACAACACGTTGTAAGTCGAAAAGCTTTCACGTTGCGTGTATGTCTAAGTGTGTAGCCTCAAAAGAGAAGGCACAGGACAGTTTTCTCTCGAAAGGATATGTAAGAATACCACTTCATAAGGAAATACAGTTTTGCAGAGTAAAGACATATACGTACGCATTGGAAACTCTTTATGAGAAGAAATAACGCATCGTACAAAATTAGCTTGTATCTCCAAAACTACACGTTGTATCTCGAAAAGAATTGTTGTGGCGTGTACGTCTTAACATGTAGCATCTAAAGAGAACCAAAAGGAGAATTTTCTTTCGTCAAAATTTTTCAGAAAATCACGTTTTAAGGAAATCCCGCATCGTGCGAAATTATCTTGTTTTTCCTAAACAACACGTTGTAAGTCGAAAAGCTTTCATGTTGCGTGTATGTCTAAGTGTGTAGCCTCAAAAGAGAAGGCACAGGACAGTTTTCTCTCGAAAGGATATGTAAGAATACCACTTCATAAGGAAATACAGTTTTGCAGAGTAAAGACATATACGTACGCATTGGAAACTCTTTACGAGAAGAAATAACGCATAGTACAAAATTAGCTTGTATCTCCAAAACTACACGTTGTATCTCGAAAAGAATTGTTGTGGCGTGTACGTCTTAACATGTAGCATCTAAAGAGAACCAAAAGGAGAATTTTCTTTCGTCAAAATTTTTCAGAAAATCACGTTTTAAGGAAATCCCGCATCGTGCGAAATTATCTTGTTTTTCCTAAACAACACGTTGTAAGTCGAAAAGCTTTCATGTTGCGTGTATGTCTAAGTGTGTAGCCTCAAAAGAGAAGGCACAGGACAGTTTTCTCTCGAAAGGATATGTAAGAATACCACTTCATAAGGAAATACAGTTTTGCAGAGTAAAGACATATACGTACGCATTGGAAACTCTTTACGAGAAGAAATAACGCATAGTACAAAATTAGCTTGTATCTCCAAAACTACACGTTGTATCTCGAAAAGAATTGTTGTGGCGTGTACGTCTTAACATGTAGCATCTAAAGAGAACCAAAAGGAGAATTTTCTTTCGTCAAAATTTTTCAGAAAATCACGTTTTAAGGAAATCCCGCATCGTGCGAAATTATCTTGTTTTTCCTAAACAACACGTTGTAAGTCGAAAAGCTTTCATGTTGCGTGTATGTCTAAGTGTGTAGCCTCAAAAGAGAAGGCACAGGACAGTTTTCTCTCGAAAGGATATGTAAGAATACCACTTCATAAGGAAATACAGTTTTGCAGAGTAAAGACATATACGTACGCATTGGAAACTCTTTACGAGAAGAAATAACGCATAGTACAAAATTAGCTTGTATCTCCAAAACTACACGTTGTATCTCGAAAAGAATTGTTGTGGCGTGTACGTCTTAACATGTAGCATCTAAAGAGAACCAAAAGGAGAATTTTCTTTCGTCAAAATTTTTCAGAAAATCACGTTTTAAGGAAATCCCGCATCGTGCGAAATTATCTTGTTTTTCCTAAACAACACGTTGTAAGTCGAAAAGCTTTCATGTTGCGTGTATGTCTAAGTGTGTAGCCTCAAAAGAGAAGGCACAGGACAGTTTTCTCTCGAAAGGATATGTAAGAATACCACTTCATAAGGAAATACAGTTTTGCAGAGTAAAGACATATACGTACGCATTGGAAACTCTTTACGAGAAGAAATAACGCATAGTACAAAATTAGCTTGTATCTCCAAAACTACACGTTGTATCTCGAAAAGAATTGTTGTGGCGTGTACGTCTTAACATGTAGCATCTAAAGAGAACCAAAAGGAGAATTTTCTTTCGTCAAAATTTTTCAGAAAATCACGTTTTAAGGAAATCCCGCATCGTGCGAAATTATCTTGTTTTTCCTAAACAACACGTTGTAAGTCGAAAAGCTTTCATGTTGCGTGTTTGTCTAAGTGTGTAGCCTCAAAAGAGAAGGCACAGGACAGTTCTCTCTCGAAAGGATATGTAAGAATACCACTTCATAAGGAAATACAGTTTTGCAGAGTAAAGACATATACGTACGCATTGGAAACTCTTTACGAGAAGAAATAACGCATAGTACAAAATTAGCTTGTATCTCCAAAACTACACGTTGTATCTCGAAAAGAATTGTTGTGGCGTGTACGTCTTAACATGTAGCATCTAAAGAGAACCAAAAGGAGAATTTTCTTTCGTCAAAATTTTTCAGAAAATCACGTTTTAAGGAAATCCCGCATCGTGCGAAATTATCTTGTTTTTCCTAAACAACACGTTGTAAGTCGAAAAGCTTTCATGTTGCGTGTATGTCTAAGTGTGTAGCCTCAAAAGAGAAGGCACAGGACAGTTTTCTCTCGAAAGGATATGTAAGAATACCACTTCATAAGGAAATACAGTTTTGCAGAGTAAAGACATATACGTACGCATTGGAAACTCTTTACGAGAAGAAATAACGCATCGTACAAAATTAGCTTGTATCTCCAAAACTACACGTTGTATCTCGTAAAGAATTGTTGTGGCGTGTACGTCTTAACATGTAGCATCTAAAGAGAACCAAAAGGAGAATTTTCTTTCGTCAAAATTTTTCAGAAAATCACGTTTTAAGGAAATCCCGCATCGTGCGAAATTATCTTGTTTTTCCTAAACAACACGTTGTAAGTCGAAAAGCTTTCATGTTGCGGGTATGTCTAAGTGTGTAGCCTCAAAAGAGAAGGCACAGGACAGTTTTCTCTCGAAAGGATATGTAAGAATACCACTTCATGAGGAAATACAGTTTTGCAGAGTAAAGACATATACGTACGCATTGGAAACTCTTTACGAGAAGAAATAACGCATCGTACAAAATTAGCTTGTATCTCCAAAACTACACGTTGTATCTCGAAAAGAATTGTTGTGGCGTGTACGTCTTAACATGTAGCATCTAAAGAGAACCAAAAGGAGAATTTTCTTTCGTCAAAATTTTTCAGAAAATCACGTTTTAAGGAAATCCCGCATCGTGCGAAATTATCTTGTTTTTCCTAAACAACACGTTGTAAGTCGAAAAGCTTTCATGTTGCGTGTATGTCTAAGTGTGTAGCCTCAAAAGAGAAGGCACAGGACAGTTTTCTCTCGAAAGGATATGTAAGAATACCACTTTATAAGGAAATACAGTTTTGCAGAGTAAAGACATATACGTACGCATTGGAAACTCTTTACGAGAAGAAATAACGCATCGTACAAAATTAGCTTGTATCTCCAAAACTACACGATGTATCTCGAAAAGAATTGTTGTGGCGTGTACGTCTTAACATGTAGCATCTAAAAAGAACCAAAAGGAGAATTTTCTTTCGTCAAAATTTTTCAGAAAATCACGTTTTAAGGAAATCCCGCATCGTGCGCAATTATCTTGTTTTTCCTAAACAACACGTTGTAAGTCGAAAAGCTTTCATGTTGCGTGTTTGTCTAAGTGTGTAGCCTCAAAAGAGAAGGCACAGGACAGTTTTCTCTCGAAAGGATATGTAAGAATACCACTTCATAAGGAAATACAGTTTTGCAGAGTAAAGACATATACGTACGCATTGGAAACTCTTTACGAGAAGAAATAACGCATAGTAAAAAATTAGCTTGTATCTCCAAAACTACACGTTGTATCTCGAAAAGAATTGTTGTGGCGTGTACGTCTTAACATGTAGCATCTAAAGAGAACCAAAAGGAGAATTTTCTTTCGTCAAAATTTTTCAGAAAATCACGTTTTAAGGAAATCCCGCATCGTGCGAAATTATCTTGTTTTTCCTAAACAACACGTTGTAAGTCGAAAAGCTTTCATGTTGCGTGTATGTCTAAGTGTGTAGCCTCAAAAGAGAAGGCACAGGACAGTTTTCTCTCGAAAGGATATGTAAGAATACCACTTCATAAGGAAATACAGTTTTGCAGAGTAAAGACATATACGTACGCATTGGAAACTCTTTACGAGAAGAAATAACGCATAGTACAAAATTAGCTTGTATCTCCAAAACTACACGTTGTATCTCGAAAAGAATTGTTGTGGCGTGTACGTCTTAACATGTAGCATCTAAAGAGAACGAAAAGGAGAATTTTCTTTCGTCAAAATTTTTCAGAAAATCACGTTTTAAGGAAATCCCGCATCGTGCGAAATTATCTTGTTTTTCCTAAACAACACGTTGTAAGTCGAAAAGCTTTCATGTTGCGTGTATGTCTAAGTGTGTAGCCTCAAAAGAGAAGGCACAGGACAGTTTTCTCTCGAAAGGATATGTAAGAATACCACTTCATAAGGAAATACAGTTTTGCAGAGTAAAGACATGTACGTACGCATTGGAAACTCTTTACGAGAAGAAATAACGCATAGTACAAAATTAGCTTGTATCTCCAAAACTACACGTTGTATCTCGAAAAGAATTGTTGTGTCGTGTACGTCTTAACATGTAGCATCTAAAGAGAACCAAAAGGAGAATTTTCTTTCGTCAAATTTTTTCAGAAAATCACGTTTTAAGGAAATCCCGCATCGTGCGAAATTATCTTGTTTTTCCTAAACAACACGTTGTAAGTCGAAAAGCTTTCATGTTGCGTGTATGTCTAAGTGTGTAGCCTCAAAAGAGAAGGCACAGGACAGTTTTCTCTCGAAAGGATATGTAAGAATACCACTTCATAAGGAAATACAGTTTTGCAGAGTAAAGACATATACGTACGCATTGGAAACTCTTTACGAGAAGAAATAACGCATAGTACAAAATTAGCTTGTATCTCCAAAACTACACGTTGTATCTCGAAAAGAATTGTTGTGGCGTGTACGTCTTAACATGTAGCATCTAAAGAGAACCAAAAGGAGAATTTTCTTTCGTCAAAATTTTTCAGAAAATCACGTTTTAAGGAAATCCCGCATCGTGCGAAATTATCTTGTTTTTCCTAAACAACACGTTGTAAGTCGAAAAGCTTTCATGTTGCGTGTATGTCTAAGTGTGTAGCCTCAAAAGAGAAGGCACAGGACAGTTTTCTCTCGAAAGGATATGTAAGAATACCACTTCATAAGGAAATACAGTTTTGCAGAGTAAAGACATATACGTACGCATTGGAAACTCTTTACGAGAAGAAATAACGCATAGTACAAAATTAGCTTGTATCTCCAAAACTACACGTTGTATCTCGAAAAGAATTGTTGTGGCGTGTACGTCTTAACATGTAGCATCTAAAGAGAACCAAAAGGAGAATTTTCTTTCGTCAAAATTTTTCAGAAAATCACGTTTTAAGGAAATCCCGCATCGTGCGAAATTATCTTGTTTTTCCTAAACAACACGTTGTAAGTCGAAAAGCTTTCATGTTGCGTGTATGTCTAAGTGTGTAGCCTCAAAAGAGAAGGCACAGGACAGTTTTCTCTCGAAAAGATATGTAAGAATACCACTTCATAAGGAAATACAGTTTTGCAGAGTAAAGACATATACGTACGCATTGGAAACTCTTTACGAGAAGAAATAACGCATAGTACAAAATTAGCTTGTATCTCCAAAACTACACGTTGTATCTCGAAAAGAATTGTTGTGGCGTGTACGTCTTAACATGTAGCATCTAAAGAGAACCAAAAGGAGAATTTTCTTTCGTCAAAATTTTTCAGAAAATCACGTTTTAAGGAAATCCCGCATCGTGCGAAATTATCTTGTTTTTCCTAAACAACACGTTGTAAGTCGAAAAGCTTTCATGTTGCGTGTTTGTCTAAGTGTGTAGCCTCAAAAGAGAAGGCACAGGACAGTTTTCTCTCGAAAGGATATGTAAGAATACCACTTCATAAGGAAATACAGTTTTGCAGAGTAAAGACATGTACGTACGCATTGGAAACTCTTTACGAGAAGAAATAACGCATAGTACAAAATTAGCTTGTATCTCCAAAACTACACGTTGTATCTCGAAAAGAATTGTTGTGTCGTGTACGTCTTAACATGTAGCATCTAAAGAGAACCAAAAGGAGAATTTTCTTTCGTCAAAATTTTTCAGAAAATCACGTTTTAAGGAAATCCCGCATCGTGCGAAATTATCTTCTTTTTCCTAAACAACACGTTGTAAGTCGAAAAGCTTTCATGTTGCGGGTATGTCTAAGTGTGTAGCCTCAAAAGAGAAGGCACAGGACAGTTTTCTCTCGAAAGGATATGTAAGAATACCACTTCATAAGGAAATACAGTTTTGCAGAGTAAAGACATATACGTACGCATTGGAAACTCTTTACGAGAAGAAATAACGCATCGTACAAAATTAGCTTGTATCTCCAAAACTACACGTTGTATCTCGAAAAGAATTGTTGTGGCGTGTACGTCTTAACATGTAGCATCTAAAGAGAACCAAAAGGAGAATTTTCTTTCGTCAAATTTTTTCAGAAAATCACGTTTTAAGGAAATCCCGCATCGTGCGAAATTATCTTGTTTTTCCTAAACAACACGTTGTAAGTCGAAAAGCTTTCATGTTGCGTGTATGTCTAAGTGTGTAGCCTCAAAAGAGAAGGCACAGGACAGTTTTCTCTCGAAAGGATATGTAAGAATACCACTTCATAAGGAAATACAGTTTTGCAGAGTAAAGACATATACGTACGCATTGGAAACTCTTTACGAGAAGAAATAACGCATAGTACAAAATTAGCTTGTATCTCCAAAACTACACGTTGTATCTCGAAAAGAATTGTTGTGGCGTGTACGTCTTAACATGTAGCATCTAAAGAGAACCAAAAGGAGAATTTTCTTTCGTCAAAATTTTTCAGAAAATCACGTTTTAAGGAAATCCCGCATCGTGCGAAATTATCTTGTTTTTCCTAAACAACACGTTGTAAGTCGAAAAGCTTTCATGTTGCGTGTATGTCTAAGTGTGTAGCCTCAAAAGAGAAGGCACAGGACAGTTTTCTCTCGAAAGGATATGTAAGAATACCACTTCATAAGGAAATACAGTTTTGCAGAGTAAAGACATATACGTACGCATTGGAAACTCTTTACGAGAAGAAATAACGCATAGTACAAAATTAGCTTGTATCTCCAAAACTACACGTTGTATCTCGAAAAGAATTGTTGTGGCGTGTACGTCTTAACATGTAGCATCTAAAGAGAACCAAAAGGAGAATTTTCTTTCGTCAAAATTTTTCAGAAAATCACGTTTTAAGGAAATCCCGCATCGTGCGAAATTATCTTGTTTTTCCTAAACAACACGTTGTAAGTCGAAAAGCTTTCATGTTGCGTGTATGTCTAAGTGTGTAGCCTCAAAAGAGAAGGCACAGGACAGTTTTCTCTCGAAAAGATATGTAAGAATACCACTTCATAAGGAAATACAGTTTTGCAGAGTAAAGACATATACGTACGCATTGGAAACTCTTTACGAGAAGAAATAACGCATAGTACAAAATTAGCTTGTATCTCCAAAACTACACGTTGTATCTCGAAAAGAATTGTTGTGGCGTGTACGTCTTAACATGTAGCATCTAAAGAGAACCAAAAGGAGAATTTTCTTTCGTCAAAATTTTTCAGAAAATCACGTTTTAAGGAAATCCCGCATCGTGCGAAATTATCTTGTTTTTCCTAAACAACACGTTGTAAGTCGAAAAGCTTTCATGTTGCGTGTTTGTCTAAGTGTGTAGCCTCAAAAGAGAAGGCACAGGACAGTTTTCTCTCGAAAGGATATGTAAGAATACCACTTCATAAGGAAATACAGTTTTGCAGAGTAAAGACATATACGTACGCATTGGAAACTCTTTACGAGAAGAAATAACGCATAGTACAAAATTAGCTTGTATCTCCAAAACTACACGTTGTATCTCGAAAAGAATTGTTGTGGCGTGTACGTCTTAACATGTAGCATCTAAAGAGAACCAAAAGGAGAATTTTCTTTCGTCAAAATTTTTCAGAAAATCACGTTTTAAGGAAATCCCGCATCGTGCGAAATTATCTTCTTTTTCCTAAACAACACGTTGTAAGTCGAAAAGCTTTCATGTTGCGGGTATGTCTAAGTGTGTAGCCTCAAAAGAGAAGGCACAGGACAGTTTTCTCTCGAAAGGATATGTAAGAATACCACTTCATAAGGAAATACAGTTTTGCAGAGTAAAGACATATACGTACGCATTGGAAACTCTTTACGAGAAGAAATAATGCATAGTACAAAATTAGCTTGTATCTCCAAAACTACACGTTGTATCTCGAAAAGAATTGTTGTGGCGTGTACGTCTTAACATGTAGCATCTAAAGAGAACCAAAAGGAGAATTTTCTTTCGTCAAAATTTTTCAGAAAATCACGTTTTAAGGAAATCCCGCATCGTGCGAAATTATCTTGTTTTTCCTAAACAACACGTTGTAAGTCGAAAAGCTTTCATGTTGCGGGTATGTCTAAGTGTGTAGCCTCAAAAGAGAAGGCACAGGACAGTTTTCTCTCGAAAGGATATGTAAGAATACCACTTCATAAGGAAATACAGTTTTGCAGAGTAAAGACATATACGTACGCATTGGAAACTCTTTACGAGAAGAAATAACGCATAGTAAAAAATTAGCTTGTATCTCCAAAACTACACGTTGTATCTCGAAAAGAATTGTTGTGGCGTGTACGTCTTAACATGTAGCATCTAAAGAGAACCAAAAGGAGAATTTTCTTTCGTCAAAATTTTTCAGAAAATCACGTTTTAAGGAAATCCCGCATCGTGCGAAATTATCTTGTTTTTCCTAAACAACACGTTGTAAGTCGAAAAGCTTTCATGTTGCGTGTATGTCTAAGTGTGTAGCCTCAAAAGAGAAGGCACAGGACAGTTTTCTCTCGAAAGGATATGTAAGAATACCACTTCATAAGGAAATACAGTTTTGCAGAGTAAAGACATATAAGTACGCATTGGAAACTCTTTACGAGAAGAAATAACGCATAGTACAAAATTAGCTTGTATCTCCAAAACTACACGTTGTATCTCGAAAAGAATTGTTGTGGCGTGTACGTCTTAACATGTAGCATCTAAAGAGAACCAAAAGGAGAATTTTCTTTCGTCAAAATTTTTCAGAAAATCACGTTTTAAGGAAATCCCGCATCGTGCGAAATTATCTTGTTTTTCCTAAACAACACGTTGTAAGTCGAAAAGCTTTCATGTTGCGTGTATGTCTAAGAGTGTAGCCTCAAAAGAGAAGGCACAGGACAGTTTTCTCTCGAAAGGATATGTAAGAATACCACTTCATAAGGAAATACAGTTTTGCAGAGTAAAGACATATACGTACGCATTGGAAACTCTTTACGAGAAGAAATAACGCATAGTACAAAATTAGCTTGTATCTCCAAAACTACACGTTGTATCTCGAAAAGAATTGTTGTGGCGTGTACGTCTTAACATGTAGCATCTAAAGAGAACCAAAAGGAGAATTTTCTTTCGTCAAAATTTTTCAGAAAATCACGTTTTAAGGAAATCCCGCATCGTGCGAAATTATCTTGTTTTTCCTAAACAACACGTTGTAAGTCGAAAAGCTTTCATGTTGCGTGTTTGTCTAAGTGTGTAGCCTCAAAAGAGAAGGCACAGGACAGTTTTCTCTCGAAAGGATATGTAAGAATACCACTTCATAAGGAAATACAGTTTTGCAGAGTAAAGACATATACGTACGCATTGGAAACTCTTTACGAGAAGAAATAACGCATAGTACAAAATTAGTTTGTATCTCCAAAACTACACGTTGTATCTCGAAAAGAATTGTTGTGGCGTGTACGTCTTAACATGTAGCATCTAAAGAGAACCAAAAGGAGAATTTTCTTTCGTCAAAATTTTTCAGAAAATCACGTTTTAAGGAAATCCCGCATCGTGCGAAATTATCTTGTTTTTCCTAAACAACACGTTGTAAGTCGAAAAGCTTTCATGTTGCGGGTATGTCTAAGTGTGTAGCCTCAAAAGAGAAGGCACAGGACAGTTTTCTCTCGAAAGGATATGTAAGAATACCACTTCATAAGGAAATACAGTTTTGCAGAGTAAAGACATATACGTACGCATTGGAAACTCTTTACGAGAAGAAATAACGCATAGTACAAAATTAGCTTGTATCTCCAAAACTACACGTTGTATCTCGAAAAGAATTGTTGTGGCGTGTACGTCTTAACATGTAGCATCTAAAGAGAACCAAAAGGAGAATTTTCTTTCGTCAAAATTTTTCAGAAAATCATGTTTTAAGGAAATCCCGCATCGTGCGAAATTATCTTGTTTTTCCTAAACAACACGTTGTAAGTCGAAAAGCTTTCATGTTGCGGGTATGTCTAAGTGTGTAGCCTCAAAAGAGAAGGCACAGGACAGTTTTCTCTCGAAAGGATATGTAAGAATACCACTTCATAAGGAAATACAGTTTTGCAGAGTAAAGACATATACGTACGCATTGGAAACTCTTTACGAGAAGAAATAACGCATAGTACAAAATTAGCTTGTATCTCCAAAACTACACGTTGTATCTCGAAAAGAATTGTTGTGGCGTGTACGTCTTAACATGTAGCATCTAAAGAGAACCAAAAGGAGAATTTTCTTTCGTCAAAATTTTTCAGAAAATCACGTTTTAAGGAAATCCCGCATCGTGCGAAATTATCTTGTTTTTCCTAAACAACACGTTGTAAGTCGAAAAGCTTTCATGTTGCGTGTATGTCTAAGTGTGTAGCCTCAAAAGAGAAGGCACAGGACAGTTTTCTCTCGAAAGGATATGTAAGAATACCACTTCATAAGGAAATACAGTTTTGCAGAGTAAAGACATATACGTACGCATTGGAAACTCTTTACGAGAAGAAATAACGCATAGTAAAAAATTAGCTTGTATCTCCAAAACTACACGTTGTATCTCGAAAAGAATTGTTGTGGCGTGTACGTCTTAACATGTAGCATCTAAAGAGAACCAAAAGGAGAATTTTCTTTCGTCAAAATTTTTCAGAAAATCACGTTTTAAGGAAATCCCGCATCGTGCGAAATTATCTTTTTTTTCCTAAACAACACGTTGTAAGTCGAAAAGCTTTCATGTTGCGTGTATGTCTAAGTGTGTAGCCTCAAAAGAGAAGGCACAGGACAGTTTTCTCTCGAAAGGATATGTAAGAATACCACTTCATAAGGAAATACAGTTTTGCAGAGTAAAGACATATACGTACGCATTGGAAACTCTTTACGAGAAGAAATAACGCATAGTACAAAATTAGCTTGTATCTCCAAAACTACACGTTGTATCTCGAAAAGAATTGTTGTGGCGTGTACGTCTTAACATGTAGCATCTAAAGAGAACCAAAAGGAGAATTTTCTTTCGTCAAAATTTTTCAGAAAATCATGTTTTAAGGAAATCCCGCATCGTGCGAAATTATCTTGTTTTTCCTAAACAACACGTTGTAAGTCGAAAAGCTTTCATGTTGCGGGTATGTCTAAGTGTGTAGCCTCAAAAGAGAAGGCACAGGACAGTTTTCTCTCGAAAGGATATGTAAGAATACCACTTCATAAGGAAATACAGTTTTGCAGAGTAAAGACATATACGTACGCATTGGAAACTCTTTACGAGAAGAAATAACGCATAGTACAAAATTAGCTTGTATCTCCAAAACTACACGTTGTATCTCGAAAAGAATTGTTGTGGCGTGTACGTCTTAACATGTAGCATCTAAAGAGAACCAAAAGGAGAATTTTCTTTCGTCAAAATTTTTCAGAAAATCACGTTTTAAGGAAATCCCGCATCGTGCGAAATTATCTTGTTTTTCCTAAACAACACGTTGTAAGTCGAAAAGCTTTCATGTTGCGTGTATGTCTAAGTGTGTAGCCTCAAAAGAGAAGGCACAGGACAGTTTTCTCTCGAAAGGATATGTAAGAATACCACTTCATAAGGAAATACAGTTTTGCAGAGTAAAGACATATACGTACGCATTGGAAACTCTTTACGAGAAGAAATAACGCATAGTAAAAAATTAGCTTGTATCTCCAAAACTACACGTTGTATCTCGAAAAGAATTGTTGTGGCGTGTACGTCTTAACATGTAGCATCTAAAGAGAACCAAAAGGAGAATTTTCTTTCGTCAAAATTTTTCAGAAAATCACGTTTTAAGGAAATCCCGCATCGTGCGAAATTATCTTTTTTTTCCTAAACAACACGTTGTAAGTCGAAAAGCTTTCATGTTGCGTGTATGTCTAAGTGTGTAGCCTCAAAAGAGAAGGCACAGGACAGTTTTCTCTCGAAAGGATATGTAAGAATACCACTTCATAAGGAAATACAGTTTTGCAGAGTAAAGACATATAAGTACGCATTGGAAACTCTTTACGAGAAGAAATAACGCATAGTACAAAATTAGCTTGTATCTCCAAAACTACACGTTGTATCTCGAAAAGAATTGTTGTGGCGTGTACGTCTTAACATGTAGCATCTAAAGAGAACCAAAAGGAGAATTTTCTTTCGTCAAAATTTTTCAGAAAATCACGTTTTAAGGAAATCCCGCATCGTGCGAAATTATCTTGTTTTTCCTAAACAACACGTTGTAAGTCGAAAAGCTTTCATGTTGCGTGTATGTCTAAGAGTGTAGCCTCAAAAGAGAAGGCACAGGACAGTTTTCTCTCGAAAGGATATGTAAGAATACCACTTCATAAGGAAATACAGTTTTGCAGAGTAAAGACATATACGTACGCATTGGAAACTCTTTACGAGAAGAAATAACGCATAGTACAAAATTAGCTTGTATCTCCAAAACTACACGTTGTATCTCGAAAAGAATTGTTGTGGCGTGTACGTCTTAACATGTAGCATCTAAAGAGAACCAAAAGGAGAATTTTCTTTCGTCAAAATTTTTCAGAAAATCACGTTTTAAGGAAATCCCGCATCGTGCGAAATTATCTTGTTTTTCCTAAACAACACGTTGTAAGTCGAAAAGCTTTCATGTTGCGTGTTTGTCTAAGTGTGTAGCCTCAAAAGAGAAGGCACAGGACAGTTTTCTCTCGAAAGGATATGTAAGAATACCACTTCATAAGGAAATACAGTTTTGCAGAGTAAAGACATATACGTACGCATTGGAAACTCTTTACGAGAAGAAATAACGCATAGTACAAAATTAGTTTGTATCTCCAAAACTACACGTTGTATCTCGAAAAGAATTGTTGTGGCGTGTACGTCTTAACATGTAGCATCTAAAGAGAACCAAAAGGAGAATTTTCTTTCGTCAAAATTTTTCAGAAAATCACGTTTTAAGGAAATCCCGCATCGTGCGAAATTATCTTGTTTTTCCTAAACAACACGTTGTAAGTCGAAAAGCTTTCATGTTGCGGGTATGTCTAAGTGTGTAGCCTCAAAAGAGAAGGCACAGGACAGTTTTCTCTCGAAAGGATATGTAAGAATACCACTTCATAAGGAAATACAGTTTTGCAGAGTAAAGACATATACGTACGCATTGGAAACTCTTTACGAGAAGAAATAACGCATAGTACAAAATTAGCTTGTATCTCCAAAACTACACGTTGTATCTCGAAAAGAATTGTTGTGGCGTGTACGTCTTAACATGTAGCATCTAAAGAGAACCAAAAGGAGAATTTTCTTTCGTCAAAATTTTTCAGAAAATCATGTTTTAAGGAAATCCCGCATCGTGCGAAATTATCTTGTTTTTCCTAAACAACACGTTGTAAGTCGAAAAGCTTTCATGTTGCGGGTATGTCTAAGTGTGTAGCCTCAAAAGAGAAGGCACAGGACAGTTTTCTCTCGAAAGGATATGTAAGAATACCACTTCATAAGGAAATACAGTTTTGCAGAGTAAAGACATATACGTACGCATTGGAAACTCTTTACGAGAAGAAATAACGCATAGTACAAAATTAGCTTGTATCTCCAAAACTACACGTTGTATCTCGAAAAGAATTGTTGTGGCGTGTACGTCTTAACATGTAGCATCTAAAGAGAACCAAAAGGAGAATTTTCTTTCGTCAAATTTTTTCAGAAAATCATGTTTTAAGGAAATCCCGCATCGTGCGAAATTATCTTGTTTTTCCTAAACAACACGTTGTAAGTCGAAAAGCTTTCATGTTGCGTGTATGTCTAAGTGTGTAGCCTCAAAAGAGAAGGCACAGGACAGTTTTCTCTCGAAAGGATATGTAAGAATACCACTTCATAAGGAAATACAGTTTTGCAGAGTAAAGACATATACGTACGCATTGGAAACTCTTTACGAGAAGAAATAACGCATAGTACAAAATTAGCTTGTATCTCCAAAACTACACGTTGTATCTCGAAAAGAATTGTTGTGGCGTGTACGTCTTAACATGTAGCATCTAAAGAGAACCAAAAGGAGAATTTTCTTTCGTCAAAATTTTTCAGAAAATCACGTTTTAAGGAATTCCCGCATCGTGCGAAATTATCTTGTTTTTCCTAAACAACACGTTGTAAGTCGAAAAGCTTTCATGTTGCGTGTATGTCTAAGTGTGTAGCCTCAAAAGAGAAGGCACAGGACAGTTTTCTCTCGAAAGGATATGTAAGAATACCACTTCATAAGGAAATACAGTTTTGCAGAGTAAAGACATATACGTACGCATTGGAAACTCTTTACGAGAAGAAATAACGCATAGTACAAAATTAGCTTGTATCCCCAAAACTACACGTTGTATCTCGAAAAGAATTGTTGTGGCGTGTACGTCTTAACATGTAGCATCTAAAGAGAACCAAAAGGAGAATTTTCTTTCGTCAAAATTTTTCAGAAAATCACGTTTTAAGGAAATCCCGCATCGTGCGAAATTATCTTGTTTTTCCTAAACAACACGTTGTAAGTCGAAAAGCTTTCATGTTGCGTGTATGTCTAAGTGTGTAGCCTCAAAAGAGAAGGCACAGGACAGTTTTCTCTCGAAAGGATATGTAAGAATACCACTTCATGAGGAAATACAGTTTTGCAGAATAAAGACATATACGTACGCATTGGAAACTCTTTACGAGAAGAAATAACGCATCGTACAAAATTAGCTTGTATCTCCAAAACTACACGTTGTATCTCGAAAAGAATTGTTGTGGCGTGTACGTCTTAACATGTAGCATCTAAAGAGAACCAAAAGGAGAATTTTCTTTCGTCAAAATTTTTCAGAAAATCACGTTTTAAGGAAATCCCGCATCGTGCGAAATTATCTTGTTTTTCCTAAACAACACGTTGTAAGTCGAAAAGCTTTCATGTTGCGTGTTTGTCTAAGTGTGTAGCCTCAAAAGAGAAGGCACAGGACAGTTTTCTCTCGAAAGGATATGTAAGAATACCACTTCATAAGGAAATACAGTTTTGCAGAGTAAAGACATATACGTACGCATTGGAAACTCTTTACGAGAAGAAATAACGCATAGTACAAAATTAGCTTGTATCTCCAAAACTACACGTTGTATCTCGAAAAGAATTGTTGTGGCGTGTACGTCTTAACATGTAGCATCTAAAGAGAACCAAAAGGAGAATTTTCTTTCGTCAAAATTTTTCAGAAAATCACGTTTTAAGGAAATCCCGCATCGTGCGAAATTATCTTGTTTTTCCTAAACAACACGTTGTAAGTCGAAAAGCTTTCATGTTGCGTGTATGTCTAAGTGTGTAGCCTCAAAAGAGAAGGCACAGAACAGTTTTCTCTCGAAAGGATATGTAAGAATACCACTTCATAAGGAAATACAGTTTTGCAGAGTAAAGACATATAAGTACGCATTGGAAACTCTTTACGAGAAGAAATAACGCATAGTAAAAAATTAGCTTGTATCTCCAAAACTACACGTTGTATCTCGAAAAGAATTGTTGTGGCGTGTACGTCTTAACATGTAGCATCTAAAGAGAACCAAAAGGAGAATTTTCTTTCGTCAAAATTTTTCAGAAAATCACGTTTTAAGGAAATCCCGCATCGTGCGAAATTATCTTGTTTTTCCTAAACAACACGTTGTAAGTCGAAAAGCTTTCATGTTGCGTGTATGTCTAAGTGTGTAGCCTCAAAAGAGAAGGCACAGGACAGTTTTCTCTCGAAAGGATATGTAAGAATACCACTTCATAAGGAAATACAGTTTTGCAGAGTAAAGACATATAAGTACGCATTGGAAACTCTTTACGAGAAGAAATAACGCATAGTACAAAATTAGCTTGTATCTCCAAAACTACACGTTGTATCTCGAAAAGAATTGTTTGGCGTGTACGTCTTAACATGTAGCATCTAAAGAGAACCAAAAGGAGAATTTTCTTTCGTCAAAATTTTTCAGAAAATCACGTTTTAAGGAAATCCCGCATCGTGCGAAATTATCTTGTTTTTCCTAAACAACACGTTGTAAGTCGAAAAGCTTTCATGTTGCGTGTATGTCTAAGAGTGTAGCCTCAAAAGAGAAGGCACAGGACAGTTTTCTCTCGAAAGGATATGTAAGAATACCACTTCATAAGGAAATACAGTTTTGCAGAGTAAAGACATATACGTACGCATTGGAAACTCTTTACGAGAAGAAATAACGCATAGTACAAAATTAGCTTGTATCTCCAAAACTACACGTTGTATCTCGAAAAGAATTGTTGTGGCGTGTACGTCTTAACATGTAGCATCTAAAGAGAACCAAAAGGAGAATTTTCTTTCGTCAAAATTTTTCAGAAAATCACGTTTTAAGGAAATCCCGCATCGTGCGAAATTATCTTGTTTTTCCTAAACAACACGTTGTAAGTCGAAAAGCTTTCATGTTGCGTGTTTGTCTAAGTGTGTAGCCTCAAAAGAGAAGGCACAGGACAGTTTTCTCTCGAAAGGATATGTAAGAATACCACTTCATAAGGAAATACAGTTTTGCAGAGTAAAGACATATACGTACGCATTGGAAACTCTTTACGAGAAGAAATAACGCATAGTACAAAATTAGTTTGTATCTCCAAAACTACACGTTGTATCTCGAAAAGAATTGTTGTGGCGTGTACGTCTTAACATGTAGCATCTAAAGAGAACCAAAAGGAGAATTTTCTTTCGTCAAAATTTTTCAGAAAATCACGTTTTAAGGAAATCCCGCATCGTGCGAAATTATCTTGTTTTTCCTAAACAACACGTTGTAAGTCGAAAAGCTTTCATGTTGCGGGTATGTCTAAGTGTGTAGCCTCAAAAGAGAAGGCACAGGACAGTTTTCTCTCGAAAGGATATGTAAGAATACCACTTCATAAGGAAATACAGTTTTGCAGAGTAAAGACATATACGTACGCATTGGAAACTCTTTACGAGAAGAAATAACGCATAGTACAAAATTAGCTTGTATCTCCAAAACTACACGTTGTATCTCGAAAAGAATTGTTGTGGCGTGTACGTCTTAACATGTAGCATCTAAAGAGAACCAAAAGGAGAATTTTCTTTCGTCAAAATTTTTCAGAAAATCATGTTTTAAGGAAATCCCGCATCGTGCGAAATTATCTTGTTTTTCCTAAACAACACGTTGTAAGTCGAAAAGCTTTCATGTTGCGGGTATGTCTAAGTGTGTAGCCTCAAAAGAGAAGGCACAGGACAGTTTTCTCTCGAAAGGATATGTAAGAATACCACTTCATAAGGAAATACAGTTTTGCAGAGTAAAGACATATACGTACGCATTGGAAACTCTTTACGAGAAGAAATAACGCATAGTACAAAATTAGCTTGTATCTCCAAAACTACACGTTGTATCTCGAAAAGAATTGTTGTGGCGTGTACGTCTTAACATGTAGCATCTAAAGAGAACCAAAAGGAGAATTTTCTTTCGTCAAATTTTTTCAGAAAATCATGTTTTAAGGAAATCCCGCATCGTGCGAAATTATCTTGTTTTTCCTAAACAACACGTTGTAAGTCGAAAAGCTTTCATGTTGCGTGTATGTCTAAGTGTGTAGCCTCAAAAGAGAAGGCACAGGACAGTTTTCTCTCGAAAGGATATGTAAGAATACCACTTCATAAGGAAATACAGTTTTGCAGAGTAAAGACATATACGTACGCATTGGAAACTCTTTACGAGAAGAAATAACGCATAGTACAAAATTAGCTTGTATCTCCAAAACTACACGTTGTATCTCGAAAAGAATTGTTGTGGCGTGTACGTCTTAACATGTAGCATCTAAAGAGAACCAAAAGGAGAATTTTCTTTCGTCAAAATTTTTCAGAAAATCACGTTTTAAGGAATTCCCGCATCGTGCGAAATTATCTTGTTTTTCCTAAACAACACGTTGTAAGTCGAAAAGCTTTCATGTTGCGTGTATGTCTAAGTGTGTAGCCTCAAAAGAGAAGGCACAGGACAGTTTTCTCTCGAAAGGATATGTAAGAATACCACTTCATAAGGAAATACAGTTTTGCAGAGTAAAGACATATACGTACGCATTGGAAACTCTTTACGAGAAGAAATAACGCATAGTACAAAATTAGCTTGTATCCCCAAAACTACACGTTGTATCTCGAAAAGAATTGTTGTGGCGTGTACGTCTTAACATGTAGCATCTAAAGAGAACCAAAAGGAGAATTTTCTTTCGTCAAAATTTTTCAGAAAATCACGTTTTAAGGAAATCCCGCATCGTGCGAAATTATCTTGTTTTTCCTAAACAACACGTTGTAAGTCGAAAAGCTTTCATGTTGCGTGTATGTCTAAGTGTGTAGCCTCAAAAGAGAAGGCACAGGACAGTTTTCTCTCGAAAGGATATGTAAGAATACCACTTCATGAGGAAATACAGTTTTGCAGAATAAAGACATATACGTACGCATTGGAAACTCTTTACGAGAAGAAATAACGCATCGTACAAAATTAGCTTGTATCTCCAAAACTACACGTTGTATCTCGAAAAGAATTGTTGTGGCGTGTACGTCTTAACATGTAGCATCTAAAGAGAACCAAAAGGAGAATTTTCTTTCGTCAAAATTTTTCAGAAAATCACGTTTTAAGGAAATCCCGCATCGTGCGAAATTATCTTGTTTTTCCTAAACAACACGTTGTAAGTCGAAAAGCTTTCATGTTGCGTGTTTGTCTAAGTGTGTAGCCTCAAAAGAGAAGGCACAGGACAGTTTTCTCTCGAAAGGATATGTAAGAATACCACTTCATAAGGAAATACAGTTTTGCAGAGTAAAGACATATACGTACGCATTGGAAACTCTTTACGAGAAGAAATAACGCATAGTACAAAATTAGTTTGTATCTCCAAAACTACACGTTGTATCTCGAAAAGAATTGTTGTGGCGTGTACGTCTTAACATGTAGCATCTAAAGAGAACCAAAAGGAGAATTTTCTTTCGTCAAAATTTTTCAGAAAATCACGTTTTAAGGAAATCCCGCATCGTGCGAAATTATCTTGTTTTTCCTAAACAACACGTTGTAAGTCGAAAAGCTTTCATGTTGCGGGTATGTCTAAGTGTGTAGCCTCAAAAGAGAAGGCACAGGACAGTTTTCTCTCGAAAGGATATGTAAGAATACCACTTCATAAGGAAATACAGTTTTGCAGAGTAAAGACATATACGTACGCATTGGAAACTCTTTACGAGAAGAAATAACGCATAGTACAAAATTAGCTTGTATCTCCAAAACTACACGTTGTATCTCGAAAAGAATTGTTGTGGCGTGTACGTCTTAACATGTAGCATCTAAAGAGAACCAAAAGGAGAATTTTCTTTCGTCAAATTTTTTCAGAAAATCATGTTTTAAGGAAATCCCGCATCGTGCGAAATTATCTTGTTTTTCCTAAACAACACGTTGTAAGTCGAAAAGCTTTCATGTTGCGGGTATGTCTAAGTGTGTAGCCTCAAAAGAGAAGGCACAGGACAGTTTTCTCTCGAAAGGATATGTAAGAATACCACTTCATAAGGAAATACAGTTTTGCAGAGTAAAGACATATACGTACGCATTGGAAACTCTTTACGAGAAGAAATAACGCATAGTACAAAATTAGCTTGTATCTCCAAAACTACACGTTGTATCTCGAAAAGAATTGTTGTGGCGTGTACGTCTTAACATGTAGCATCTAAAGAGAACCAAAAGGAGAATTTTCTTTAGTCAAATTTTTTCAGAAAATCATGTTTTAAGGAAATCCCGCATCGTGGGAAATTATCTTGTTTTTCCTAAACAACACGTTGTAAGTCGAAAAGCTTTCATGTTGCGTGTATGTCTAAGTGTGTAGCCTCAAAAGAGAAGGCACAGGACAGTTTTCTCTCGAAAGGATATGTAAGAATACCACTTCATAAGGAAATACAGTTTTGCAGAGTAAAGACATATACGTACGCATTGGAAACTCTTTACGAGAAGAAATAACGCATAGTACAAAATTAGCTTGTATCTCCAAAACTACACGTTGTATCTCGAAAAGAATTGTTGTGGCGTGTACGTCTTAACATGTAGCATCTAAAGAGAACCAAAAGGAGAATTTTCTTTCGTCAAAATTTTTCAGAAAATCACGTTTTAAGGAATTCCCGCATCGTGCGAAATTATCTTGTTTTTCCTAAACAACACGTTGTAAGTCGAAAAGCTTTCATGTTGCGTGTATGTCTAAGTGTGTAGCCTCAAAAGAGAAGGCACAGGACAGTTTTCTCTCGAAAGGATATGTAAGAATACCACTTCATAAGGAAATACAGTTTTGCAGAGTAAAGACATATACGTACGCATTGGAAACTCTTTACGAGAAGAAATAACGCATAGTACAAAATTAGCTTGTATCCCCAAAACTACACGTTGTATCTCGAAAAGAATTGTTGTGGCGTGTACGTCTTAACATGTAGCATCTAAAGAGAACCAAAAGGAGAATTTTCTTTCGTCAAAATTTTTCAGAAAATCACGTTTTAAGGAAATCCCGCATCGTGCGAAATTATCTTGTTTTTCCTAAACAACACGTTGTAAGTCGAAAAGCTTTCATGTTGCGTGTATGTCTAAGTGTGTAGCCTCAAAAGAGAAGGCACAGGACAGTTTTCTCTCGAAAGGATATGTAAGAATACCACTTCATAAGGAAATACAGTTTTGCAGAGTAAAGACATATACGTACGCATTGGAAACTCTTTACGAGAAGAAATAACGCATAGTACAAAATTAGCTTGTATCTCCAAAACTACACGTTGTATCTCGAAAAGAATTGTTGTGGCGTGTACGTCTTAACATGTAGCATCTAAAGAGAACCAAAAGGAGAATTTTCTTTCGTCAAAATTTTTCAGAAAATCACGTTTTAAGGAAATCCCGCATCGTGCGAAATTATCTTGTTTTTCCTAAACAACACGTTGTAAGTCGAAAAGCTTTCATGTTGCGTGTATGTCTAAGTGTGTAGCCTCAAAAGAGAAGGCACAGGACAGTTTTCTCTCGAAAGGATATGTAAGAATACCACTTCATAAGGAAATACAGTTTTGCAGAGTAAAGACATATACGTACGCATTGGAAACTCTTTACGAGAAGAAATAACGCATCGTACAAAATTAGCTTGTATCTCCAAAACTACACGTTGTATCTCGAAAAGAATTGTTGTGGCGTGTACGTCTTAACATGTAGCATCTAAAGAGAACCAAATGGAGAATTTTCTTTCGTCAAAATTTTTCAGAAAATCACGTTTTAAGGAAATCCCGCATCGTGCGAAATTATCTTGTTTTTCCTAAACAACACGTTGTAAGTCGAAAAGCTTTCATGTTTCGTGTATGTCTAAGTGTGTAGCCTCAAAAGAGAAGGCACAGGACAGTTTTCTCTCGAAAGGATATGTAAGAATACCACTTCATAAGGAAATACAGTTTTGCAGAGTAAAGACATATACGTACGCATTGGAAACTCTTTATGAGAAGAAATAACGCATAGTACAAAATTAGCTTGTATCTCCAAAACTACACGTTGTATCTCGAAAAGAATTGTTGTGGCGTGTACGTCTTAACATGTAGCATCTAAAGAGAACCAAAAGGAGAATTTTCTTTCGTCAAAATTTTTCAGAAAATCACGTTTTAAGGAAATCCCGCATCGTGCGAAATTATCTTGTTTTTCCTAAACAACACGTTGTAAGTCGAAAAGCTTTCATGTTGCGTGTATGTCTAAGTGTGTAGCCTCAAAAGAGAAGGCACAGGACAGTTTTCTCTCGAAAGGATATGTAAGAATACCACTTCATAAGGAAATACAGTTTTGCAGAGTAAAGACATATACGTACGCATTGGAAACTCTTTACGAGAAGAAATAACGCATAGTACAAAATTAGCTTGTATCTCCAAAACTACACCTTGTATCTCGAAAAGAATTGTTGTGGCGTGTACGTCTTAACATGTAGCATCTAAAGAGAACCAAAAGGAGAATTTTCTTTCGTCAAAATTTTTCAGAAAATCACGTTTTAAGGAAATCCCGCATCGTGCGAAATTATCTTGTTTTTCCTAAACAACACGTTGTAAGTCGAAAAGCTTTCATGTTTCGTGTATGTCTAAGTGTGTAGCCTCAAAAGAGAAGGCACAGGACAGTTTTCTCTCGAAAGGATATGTAAGAATACCACTTCATAAGGAAATACAGTTTTGCAGAGTAAAGACATATACGTACGCATTGGAAACTCTTTACGAGAAGAAATAACGCATAGTACAAAATTAGCTTGTATCTCCAAAACTACACGTTGTATCTCGAAAAGAATTGTTGTGGCGTGTACGTCTTAACATGTAGCATCTAAAGAGAACCAAAAGGAGAATTTTCTTTCGTCAAAATTTTTCAGAAAATCACGTTTTAAGGAAATCCCGCATCGTGCGAAATTATCTTGTTTTTCCTAAACAACACGTTGTAAGTCGAAAAGCTTTCATGTTGCGTGTATGTCTAAGTGTGTAGCCTCAAAAGAGAAGGCACAGGACAGTTTTCTCTCGAAAGGATATGTAAGAATACCACTTCATAAGGAAATACAGTTTTGCAGAGTAAAGACATATACGTACGCATTGGAAACTCTTTACGAGAAGAAATAACGCATAGTACAAAATTAGCTTGTATCTCCAAAACTACACCTTGTATCTCGAAAAGAATTGTTGTGGCGTGTACGTCTTAACATGTAGCATCTAAAGAGAACCAAAAGGAGAATTTTCTTTCGTCAAAATTTTTCAGAAAATCACGTTTTAAGGAAATCCCGCATCGTGCGAAATTTTCTTGTTTTTCCTAAACAACACGTTGTAAGTCGAAAAGCTTTCATGTTGCGTGTATGTCTAAGAGTGTAGCCTCAAAAGAGAAGGCACAGGACAGTTTTCTCTCGAAAGGATATGTAAGAATACCACTTCATAAGGAAATACAGTTTTGCAGAGTAAAGACATATACGTACGCATTGGAAACTCTTTACGAGAAGAAATAACGCATAGTACAAAATTAGCTTGTATCTCCAAAACTACACGTTGTATCTCGAAAAGAATTGTTGTGGCGTGTACGTCTTAACATGTAGCATCTAAAGAGAACCAAAAGGAGAATTTTCTTTCGTCAAAATTTTTCAGAAAATCACGTTTTAAGGAAATCCCGCATCGTGCGAAATTATCTTGTTTTTCCTAAACAACACGTTGTAAGTCGAAAAGCTTTCATGTTGCGTGTATGTCTAAGTGTGTAGCCTCAAAAGAGAAGGCACAGGACAGTTTTCTCTCGAAAGGATATGTAAGAATACCACTTCATAAGGAAATACAGTTTTGCAGAGTAAAGACATATACGTACGCATTGGAAACTCTTTACGAGAAGAAATAACGCATAGTACAAAATTAGCTTGTATCTCCAAAACTACACCTTGTATCTCGAAAAGAATTGTTGTGGCGTGTACGTCTTAACATGTAGCATCTAAAGAGAACCAAAAGGAGAATTTTCTTTCGTCAAAATTTTTCAGAAAATCACGTTTTAAGGAAATCCCGCATCGTGCGAAATTATCTTGTTTTTCCTAAACAACACGTTGTAAGTCGAAAAGCTTTCATGTTTCGTGTATGTCTAAGTGTGTAGCCTCAAAAGAGAAGGCACAGGACAGTTTTCTCTCGAAAGGATATGTAAGAATACCACTTCATAAGGAAATACAGTTTTGCAGAGTAAAGACATATACGTACGCATTGGAAACTCTTTACGAGAAGAAATAACGCATAGTACAAAATTAGCTTGTATCTCCAAAACTACACGTTGTATCTCGAAAAGAATTGTTGTGGCGTGTACGTCTTAACATGTAGCATCTAAAGAGAACCAAAAGGAGAATTTTCTTTCGTCAAAATTTTTCAGAAAATCACGTTTTAAGGAAATCCCGCATCGTGCGAAATTATCTTGTTTTTCCTAAACAACACGTTGTAAGTCGAAAAGCTTTCATGTTGCGTGTATGTCTAAGTGTGTAGCCTCAAAAGAGAAGGCACAGGACAGTTTTCTCTCGAAAGGATATGTAAGAATACCACTTCATAAGGAAATACAGTTTTGCAGAGTAAAGACATATACGTACGCATTGGAAACTCTTTACGAGAAGAAATAACGCATAGTACAAAATTAGCTTGTATCTCCAAAACTACACCTTGTATCTCGAAAAGAATTGTTGTGGCGTGTACGTCTTAACATGTAGCATCTAAAGAGAACCAAAAGGAGAATTTTCTTTCGTCAAAATTTTTCAGAAAATCACGTTTTAAGGAAATCCCGCATCGTGCGAAATTATCTTGTTTTTCCTAAACAACACGTTGTAAGTCGAAAAGCTTTCATGTTGCGTGTATGTCTAAGAGTGTAGCCTCAAAAGAGAAGGCACAGGACAGTTTTCTCTCGAAAGGATATGTAAGAATACCACTTCATAAGGAAATACAGTTTTGCAGAGTAAAGACATATACGTACGCATTGGAAACTCTTTACGAGAAGAAATAACGCATCGTACAAAATTAGCTTGTATCTCCAAAACTACACGTTGTATCTCGAAAAGAATTGTTGTGGCGTGTACGTCTTAACATGTAGCATCTAAAGAGAACCAAAAGGAGAATTTTCTTTCGTCAAAATTTTTCAGAAAATCACGTTTTAAGGAAATCCCGCATCGTGCGAAATTATCTTGTTTTTCCTAAACAACACGTTGTAAGTCGAAAAGCTTTCATGTTGCGTGTATGTCTAAGTGTGTAGCCTCAAAAGAGAAGGCACAGGACAGTTTTCTCTCGAAAGGATATGTAAGAATACCACTTCATAAGGAAATACAGTTTTGCAGAGTAAAGACATATACGTACGCATTGGAAACTCTTTACGAGAAGAAATAACGCATCGTACAAAATTAGCTTGTATCTCCAAAACTACACGTTGTATCTCGAAAAGAATTGTTGTGGCATGTACGTCTTAACATGTAGCATCTAAAGAGAACCAAAAGGAGAATTTTCTTTCGTCAAAATTTTTCAGAAAATCACGTTTTAAGGAAATCCCGCATCGTGCGAAATTATCTTGTTTTTCCTAAACAACACGTTGTAAGTCGAAAAGCTTTCATGTTGCGTGTATGTCTAAGTGTGTAGCCTCAAAAGAGATGGCACAGGACAGTTTTCTCTCGAAAGGATATGTAAGAATACCACTTCATGAGGAAATACAGTTTTGCAGAGTAAAGACATATACGTACGCATTGGAAACTCTTTACAAGAAGAAATAACGCATCGTACAAAATTAGCTTGTATCTCCAAAACTACACGTTGTATCTCGAAAAGAATTGTTGTGGCGTGTACGTCTTAACATGTAGCAACTAAAGAGAACCAAAAGGAGAATTTTCTTTCGTCAAAATTTTTCAGAAAATCACGTTTTAAGGAAATCCCGCATCGTGCGAAATTATCTTGTTTTTCCTAAACAACACGTTGTAAGTCGAAAAGCTTTCATGTTGCGTGTATGTCTAAGTGTGTAGCCTCAAAAGAGAAGGCACAGGACAGTTTTCTCTCGAAAGGATATGTAAGAATACCACTTCATAAGGAAATACAGTTTTGCAGAGTAAAGACATATACGTACGCATTGGAAACTCTTTACGAGAAGAAATAACGCATCGTACAAAATTAGCTTGTATCTCCAAAACTACACGTTGTATCTCGAAAAGAATTGTTGTGGCATGTACGTCTTAACATGTAGCATCTAAAGAGGACCAAAAGGAGAATTTTCTTTCGTCAAAATTTTTCAGAAAATCACGTTTTAAGGAAATCCCGCATCGTGCGAAATTATCTTGTTTTTCCTAAACAACACGTTGTAAGTCGAAAAGCTTTCATGTTGCGTGTATGTCTAAGTGTGTAGCCTCAAAAGAGAAGGCACAGGACAGTTTTCTCTCGAAAGGATATGTAAGAATACCACTTCATGAGGAAATACAGTTTTGCAGAGTAAAGACATATACGTACGCATTGGAAACTCTTTACGAGAAGAAATAACGGATCGTACAAAATTAGCTTGTATCTCCAAAACTACACGTTGTATCTCGAAAAGAATTGTTGTGGCGTGTACGTCTTAACATGTAGCATCTAAAAAGAACCAAAAGGAGAATTTTCTTTCGTCAAAATTTTTCAGAAAATCACGTTTTAAGGAAATCCAGCATCGTGCGAAATTATCTTGTTTTTCCTAAACAACACGTTGTAAGTCGAAATGCTTTCATGTTGCGTGTTTGTCTAAGTGTGTAGCCTCAAAAGAGAAGGCACAGGACAGTTTTCTCTCGAAAGGATATGTAAGAATACCACTTCATAAGGAAATACAGTTTTGCAGAGTAAAGACATATACGTACGCATTGGAAACTCTTTACGAGAAGAAATAACGCATAGTACAAAATTAGCTTGTATCTCCAAAACTACACGTTGTATCTCGAAAAGAATTGTTGTGGCGTGTACGTCTTAACATGTAGCATCTAAAGAGAACCAAAAGGAGAATTTTCTTTCGTCAAAATTTTTCAGAAAATCACGTTTTAAGGAAATCTCGCATCGTGCGAAATTATCTTGTTTTTCCTAAACAACACGTTGTAAGTCGAAAAGCTTTCATGTTGCGGGTATGTCTAAGTGTGTAGCCTCAAAAGAGAAGGCACAGGACAGTTTTCTCTCGAAAGGATATGTAAGAATACCACTTCATAAGGAAATACAGTTTTGCAGAGTAAAGACATATACGTACGCATTGGAAACTCTTTACGAGAAGAAATAACGCATAGTACAAAATTAGCTTGTATCTCCAAAACTACACGTTGTATCTCGAAAAGAATTGTTGTGGCGTGTACGTCTTAACATGTAGCATCTAAAGAGAACCAAAAGGAGAATTTTCTTTCGCCAAAATTTTTCAGAAAATCACGTTTTAAGGAAATCCCGCATCGTGCGAAATTATCTTGTTTTTCCTAAACAACACGTTGTAAGTCGAAAAGCTTTCATGTTGCGTGTATGTCTACGTGTGTAGCCTCAAAAGAGAAGGCACAGGACAGTTTTCTCTCGAAAGGATATGTAAGAATACCACTTCATAAGGAAATACAGTTTTGCAGAGTAAAGACATATACGTACGCATTGGAAACTCTTTACGAGAAGAAATAACGCATAGTACAAAATTAGCTTGTATCTCCAAAACTACACGTTGTATCTCGAAAAGAATTGTTGTGGCGTGTACGTCTTAACATGTAGCATCTAAAGAGAACCAAAAGGAGAATTTTCTTTCGTCAAAATTTTTCAGAAAATCACGTTTTAAGGAAATCCCGCATCGTGCGAAATTATCTTGTTTTTCCTAAACAACACGTTGTAAGTCGAAAAGCTTTCATGTTGCGTGTATGTCTAAGTGTGTAGCCTCAAAAGAGAAGGCACAGGACAGTTTTCTCTCGAAAGGATATGTAAGAATACCACTTCATAAGGAAATACAGTTTTGCAGAGTAAAGACATATACGTACGCATTGGAAACTCTTTACGAGAAGAAATAACGCATAGTACAAAATTAGCTTGTATCTCCAAAACTACACGTTGTATCTCGAAAAGAATTGTTGTGGCGTGTACGTCTTAACATGTAGCATCTAAAGAGAACCAAAAGGAGAATTTTCTTTCGTCAAAATTTTTCAGAAAATCACGTTTTAAGGAAATCCCGCATCGTGCGAAATTATCTTGTTTTTCCTAAACAACACGTTGTAAGTCGAAAAGCTTTCATGTTGCGTGTATGTCTAAGTGTGTAGCCTCAAAAGAGAAGGCACAGGACAGTTTTCTCTCGAAAGGATATGTAAGAATACCACTTCATAAGGAAATACAGTTTTGCAGAGTAAAGACATATACGTACGCATTGGAAACTCTTTACGAGAAGAAATAACGCATAGTACAAAATTAGCTTGTATCTCCAAAACTACACGTTGTATCTCGAAAAGAATTGTTGTGGCGTGTACGTCTTAACATGTAGCATCTAAAGAGAACCAAAAGGAGAATTTTCTTTCGTCAAAATTTTTCAGAAAATCACGTTTTAAGGAAATCCCGCATCGTGCGAAATTATCTTGTTTTTCCTAAACAACACGTTGTAAGTCGAAAAGCTTTCATGTTGCGTGTATGTCTAAGTGTGTAGCCTCAAAAGAGAAGGCACAGGACAGTTTTCTCTCGAAAGGATATGTAAGAATACCACTTCATAAGGAAATACAGTTTTGCAGAGTAAAGACATATACGTACGCATTGGAAACTCTTTACGAGAAGAAATAACGCATAGTACAAAATTAGCTTGTATCTCCAAAACTACACGTTGTATCTCGAAAAGAATTGTTGTGGCGTGTACGTCTTAACATGTAGCATCTAAAGAGAACCAAAAGGAGAATTTTCTTTCGTCAAAATTTTTCAGAAAATCACGTTTTAAGGAAATCCCGCATCGTGCGAAATTATCTTGTTTTTCCTAAACAACACGTTGTAAGTCGAAAAGCTTTCATGTTGCGTGTATGTCTAAGTGTGTAGCCTCAAAAGAGAAGGCACAGGACAGTTTTCTCTCGAAAGGATATGTAAGAATACCACTTCATAAGGAAATACAGTTTTGCAGAGTAAAGACATATACGTACGCATTGGAAACTCTTTACGAGAAGAAATAACGCATCGTACAAAATTAGCTTGTATCTCCAAAACTACACGTTGTATCTCGAAAAGAATTGTTGTGGCGTGTACGTCTTAACATGTAGCATCTAAAGAGAACCAAAAGGAGAATTTTCTTTCGTCAAAATTTTTCAGAAAATCACGTTTTAAGGAAATCCCGCATCGTGCGAAATTATCTTGTTTTTCCTAAACAACACGTTGTAAGTCGAAAAGCTTTCATGTTGCGTGTATGTCTAAGTGTGTAGCCTCAAAAGAGATGGCACAGGACAGTTTTCTCTCGAAAGGATATGTAAGAATACCACTTCATGAGGAAATACAGTTTTGCAGAGTAAAGACATATACGTACGCATTGGAAACTCTTTACGAGAAGAAATAACGCATCGTACAAAATTAGCTTGTATCTCCAAAACTACACGTTGTATCTCGAAAAGAATTGTTGTGGCGTGTACGTCTTAACATGTAGCAACTAAAGAGAACCAAAAGGAGAATTTTCTTTCGTCAAAATTTTTCAGAAAATCACGTTTTAAGGAAATCCCGCATCGTGCGAAATTATCTTGTTTTTCCTAAACAACACGTTGTAAGTCGAAAAGCTTTCATGTTGCGTGTATGTCTAAGTGTGTAGCCTCAAAAGAGAAGGCACAGGACAGTTTTCTCTCGAAAGGATATGTAAGAATACCACTTCATAAGGAAATACAGTTTTGCAGAGTAAAGACATATACGTACGCATTGGAAACTCTTTACGAGAAGAAATAACGCATCGTACAAAATTAGCTTGTATCTCCAAAACTACACGTTGTATCTCGAAAAGAATTGTTGTGGCATGTACGTCTTAACATGTAGCATCTAAAGAGGACCAAAAGGAGAATTTTCTTTCGTCAAAATTTTTCAGAAAATCACGTTTTAAGGAAATCCCGCATCGTGCGAAATTATCTTGTTTTTCCTAAACAACACGTTGTAAGTCGAAAAGCTTTCATGTTGCGTGTATGTCTAAGTGTGTAGCCTCAAAAGAGAAGGCACAGGACAGTTTTCTCTCGAAAGGATATGTAAGAATACCACTTCATGAGGAAATACAGTTTTGCAGAGTAAAGACATATACGTACGCATTGGAAACTCTTTACGAGAAGAAATAACGGATCGTACAAAATTAGCTTGTATCTCCAAAACTACACGTTGTATCTCGAAAAGAATTGTTGTGGCGTGTACGTCTTAACATGTAGCATCTAAAAAGAACCAAAAGGAGAATTTTCTTTCGTCAAAATTTTTCAGAAAATCACGTTTTAAGGAAATCCAGCATCGTGCGAAATTATCTTGTTTTTCCTAAACAACACGTTGTAAGTCGAAATGCTTTCATGTTGCGTGTTTGTCTAAGTGTGTAGCCTCAAAAGAGAAGGCACAGGACAGTTTTCTCTCGAAAGGATATGTAAGAATACCACTTCATAAGGAAATACAGTTTTGCAGAGTAAAGACATATACGTACGCATTGGAAACTCTTTACGAGAAGAAATAACGCATAGTACAAAATTAGCTTGTATCTCCAAAACTACACGTTGTATCTCGAAAAGAATTGTTGTGGCGTGTACGTCTTAACATGTAGCATCTAAAGAGAACCAAAAGGAGAATTTTCTTTCGTCAAAATTTTTCAGAAAATCACGTTTTAAGGAAATCTCGCATCGTGCGAAATTATCTTGTTTTTCCTAAACAACACGTTGTAAGTCGAAAAGCTTTCATGTTGCGGGTATGTCTAAGTGTGTAGCCTCAAAAGAGAAGGCACAGGACAGTTTTCTCTCGAAAGGATATGTAAGAATACCACTTCATAAGGAAATACAGTTTTGCAGAGTAAAGACATATACGTACGCATTGGAAACTCTTTACGAGAAGAAATAACGCATAGTACAAAATTAGCTTGTATCTCCAAAACTACACGTTGTATCTCGAAAAGAATTGTTGTGGCGTGTACGTCTTAACATGTAGCATCTAAAGAGAACCAAAAGGAGAATTTTCTTTCGCCAAAATTTTTCAGAAAATCACGTTTTAAGGAAATCCCGCATCGTGCGAAATTATCTTGTTTTTCCTAAACAACACGTTGTAAGTCGAAAAGCTTTCATGTTGCGTGTATGTCTACGTGTGTAGCCTCAAAAGAGAAGGCACAGGACAGTTTTCTCTCGAAAGGATATGTAAGAATACCACTTCATAAGGAAATACAGTTTTGCAGAGTAAAGACATATACGTACGCATTGGAAACTCTTTACGAGAAGAAATAACGCATAGTACAAAATTAGCTTGTATCTCCAAAACTACACGTTGTATCTCGAAAAGAATTGTTGTGGCGTGTACGTCTTAACATGTAGCATCTAAAGAGAACCAAAAGGAGAATTTTCTTTCGTCAAAATTTTTCAGAAAATCACGTTTTAAGGAAATCCCGCATCGTGCGAAATTATCTTGTTTTTCCTAAACAACACGTTGTAAGTCGAAAAGCTTTCATGTTGCGTGTATGTCTAAGTGTGTAGCCTCAAAAGAGAAGGCACAGGACAGTTTTCTCTCGAAAGGATATGTAAGAATACCACTTCATAAGGAAATACAGTTTTGCAGAGTAAAGACATATACGTACGCATTGGAAACTCTTTACGAGAAGAAATAACGCATAGTACAAAATTAGCTTGTATCTCCAAAACTACACGTTGTATCTCGAAAAGAATTGTTGTGGCGTGTACGTCTTAACATGTAGCATCTAAAGAGAACCAAAAGGAGAATTTTCTTTCGTCAAAATTTTTCAGAAAATCACGTTTTAAGGAAATCCCGCATCGTGCGAAATTATCTTGTTTTTCCTAAACAACACGTTGTAAGTCGAAAAGCTTTCATGTTGCGTGTATGTCTAAGTGTGTAGCCTCAAAAGAGAAGGCACAGGACAGTTTTCTCTCGAAAGGATATGTAAGAATACCACTTCATAAGGAAATACAGTTTTGCAGAGTAAAGACATATACGTACGCATTGGAAACTCTTTACGAGAAGAAATAACGCATAGTACAAAATTAGCTTGTATCTCCAAAACTACACGTTGTATCTCGAAAAGAATTGTTGTGGCGTGTACGTCTTAACATGTAGCATCTAAAGAGAACCAAAAGGAGAATTTTCTTTCGTCAAAATTTTTCAGAAAATCACGTTTTAAGGAAATCCCGCATCGTGCGAAATTATCTTGTTTTTCCTAAACAACACGTTGTAAGTCGAAAAGCTTTCATGTTGCGTGTATGTCTAAGTGTGTAGCCTCAAAAGAGAAGGCACAGGACAGTTTTCTCTCGAAAGGATATGTAAGAATACCACTTCATAAGGAAATACAGTTTTGCAGAGTAAAGACATATACGTACGCATTGGAAACTCTTTACGAGAAGAAATAACGCATAGTACAAAATTAGCTTGTATCTCCAAAACTACACGTTGTATCTCGAAAAGAATTGTTGTGGCGTGTACGTCTTAACATGTAGCATCTAAAGAGAACCAAAAGGAGAATTTTCTTTCGTCAAAATTTTTCAGAAAATCACGTTTTAAGGAAATCCCGCATCGTGCGAAATTATCTTGTTTTTCCTAAACAACACGTTGTAAGTCGAAAAGCTTTCATGTTGCGTGTATGTCTAAGTGTGTAGCCTCAAAAGAGAAGGCACAGGACAGTTTTCTCTCGAAAGGATATGTAAGAATACCACTTCATAAGGAAATACAGTTTTGCAGAGTAAAGACATATACGTACGCATTGGAAACTCTTTACGAGAAGAAATAACGCATCGTACAAAATTAGCTTGTATCTCCAAAACTACACGTTGTATCTCGAAAAGAATTGTTGTGGCGTGTACGTCTTAACATGTAGCATCTAAAGAGAACCAAAAGGAGAATTTTCTTTCGTCAAAATTTTTCAGAAAATCACGTTTTAAGGAAATCCCGCATCGTGCGAAATTATCTTGTTTTTCCTAAACAACACGTTGTAAGTCGAAAAGCTTTCATGTTGCGTGTATGTCTAAGTGTGTAGCCTCAAAAGAGAAGGCACAGGACAGTTTTCTCTCGAAAGGATATGTAAGAATACCACTTCATAAGGAAATACAGTTTTGCAGAGTAAAGACATATACGTACGCATTGGAAACTCTTTACGAGAAGAAATAACGCATAGTACAAAATTAGCTTGTATCTCCAAAACTACACGTTGTATCTCGAAAAGAATTGTTGTGGCGTGTACGTCTTAACATGTAGCATCTAAAGAGAACCAAAAGGAGAATTTTCTTTCGTCAAAATTTTTCAGAAATCACGTTTTAAGGAAATCCCGCATCGTGCGAAATTATCTTGTTTTTCCTAAACAACACGTTGTAAGTCGAAAAGCTTTCATGTTGCGTGTATGTCTAAGTGTGTAGCCTCAAAAGAGAAGGCACAGGACAGTTTTCTCTCGAAAGGATATGTAAGAATACCACTTCATAAGGAAATACAGTTTTGCAGAGTAAAGACATATACGTACGCATTGGAAACTCTTTACGAGAAGAAATAACGCATCGTACAAAATTAGCTTGTATCTCCAAAACTACACGTTGTATCTCGAAAAGAATTGTTGTGGCGTGTACGTCTTAACATGTAGCATCTAAAGAGAACCAAAAGGAGAATTTTCTTTCGTCAAAATTTTTCAGAAAATCACGTTTTAAGGAAATCCCGCATCGTGCGAAATTATCTTGTTTTTCCTAAACAACACGTTGTAAGTCGAAAAGCTTTCATGTTGCGTGTATGTCTAAGTGTGTAGCCTCAAAAGAGAAGGCACAGGACAGTTTTCTCTCGAAAGGATATGTAAGAATACCACTTCATAAGGAAATACAGTTTTGCAGAGTAAAGACATATACGTACGCATTGGAAACTCTTTACGAGAAGAAATAACGGATCGTACAAAATTAGCTTGTATCTCCAAAACTACACGTTGTATCTCGAAAAGAATTGTTGTGGCGTGTACGTCTTAACATGTAGCATCTAAAGAGAACCAAAAGGAGAATTTTCTTTCGTCAAAATTTTTCAGAAAATCACGTTTTAAGGAAATCCCGCATCGTGCGAAATTATCTTGTTTTTCCTAAACAACACGTTGTAAGTCGAAAAGCTTTCATGTTGCGTGTATGTCTAAGTGTGTAGCCTCAAAAGAGAAGGCACAGGACAGTTTTCTCTCGAAAGGATATGTAAGAATACCACTTCATAAGGAAATACAGTTTTGCAGAGTAAAGACATATACGTACGCATTGGAAACTCTTTACGAGAAGAAATAACGCATTGTACAAAATTAGCTTGTATCTCCAAAACTACACGTTGTATCTCGAAAAGAATTGTTGTGGCGTGTACGTCTTAACATGTAGCATCTAAAAAGAACCAAAAGGAGAATTTTCTTTCGTCAAAATTTTTCAGAAAATCACGTTTTAAGGAAATCCAGCATCGTGCGAAATTATCTTGTTTTTCCTAAACAACACGTTGTAAGTCGAAATGCTTTCATGTTGCGTGTTTGTCTAAGTGTGTAGCCTCAAAAGAGAAGGCACAGGACAGTTTTCTCTCGAAAGGATATGTAAGAATACCACTTCATAAGGAAATACAGTTTTGCAGAGTAAAGACATATACGTACGCATTGGAAACTCTTTACGAGAAGAAATAACGCATAGTACAAAATTAGCTTGTATCTCCAAAACTACACGTTGTATCTCGAAAAGAATTGTTGTGGCGTGTACGTCTTAACATGTAGCATCTAAAGAGAACCAAAAGGAGAATTTTCTTTCGTCAAAATTTTTCAGAAAATCACGTTTTAAGGAAATCTCGCATCGTGCGAAATTATCTTGTTTTTCCTAAACAACACGTTGTAAGTCGAAAAGCTTTCATGTTGCGGGTATGTCTAAGTGTGTAGCCTCAAAAGAGAAGGCACAGGACAGTTTTCTCTTGAAAGGATATGTAAGAATACCACTTCATAAGGAAATACAGTTTTGCAGAGTAAAGACATATACGTACGCATTGGAAACTCTTTACGAGAAGAAATAACGCATAGTACAAAATTAGCTTGTATCTCCAAAACTACACGTTGTATCTCGAAAAGAATTGTTGTGGCGTGTACGTCTTAACATGTAGCATCTAAAGAGAACCAAAAGGAGAATTTTCTTTCGCCAAAATTTTTCAGAAAATCACGTTTTAAGGAAATCCCGCATCGTGCGAAATTATCTTGTTTTTCCTAAACAACACGTTGTAAGTCGAAAAGCTTTCATGTTGCGTGTATGTCTACGAGTGTAGCCTCAAAAGAGAAGGCACAGGACAGTTTTCTCTCGAAAGGATATGTAAGAATACCACTTCATAAGGAAATACAGTTTTGCAGAGTAAAGACATATACGTACGCATTGGAAACTCTTTACGAGAAGAAATAACGCATAGTACAAAATTAGCTTGTATCTCCAAAACTACACGTTGTATCTCGAAAAGAATTGTTGTGGCGTGTACGTCTTAACATGTAGCATCTAAAGAGAACCAAAAGGAGAATTTTCTTTCGTCAAAATTTTTCAGAAAATCACGTTTTAAGGAAATCCCGCATCGTGCGAAATTATCTTGTTTTTCCTAAACAACACGTTGTAAGTCGAAAAGCTTTCATGTTGCGTGTATGTCTAAGTGTGTAGCCTCAAAAGAGAAGGCACAGGACAGTTTTCTCTCGAAAGGATATGTAAGAATACCACTTCATAAGGAAATACAGTTTTGCAGAGTAAAGACATATAAGTACGCATTGGAAACTCTTTACGAGAAGAAATAACGCATAGTACAAAATTAGCTTGTATCTCCAAAACTACACGTTGTATCTCGAAAAGAATTGTTGTGGCGTGTACGTCTTAACATGTAGCATCTAAAGAGAACCAAAAGGAGAATTTTCTTTCGTCAAAATTTTTCAGAAAATCACGTTTTAAGGAAATCCCGCATCGTGCGAAATTATCTTGTTTTTCCTAAACAACACGTTGTAAGTCGAAAAGCTTTCATGTTGCGTGTATGTCTAAGTGTGTAGCCTCAAAAGAGAAGGCACAGGACAGTTTTCTCTCGAAAGGATATGTAAGAATACCACTTCATAAGGAAATACAGTTTTGCAGAGTAAAGACATATACGTACGCATTGGAAACTCTTTACGAGAAGAAATAACGCATAGTACAAAATTAGCTTGTATCTCCAAAACTACACGTTGTATCTCGAAAAGAATTGTTGTGGCGTGTACGTCTTAACATGTAGCATCTAAAGAGAACCAAAAGGAGAATTTTCTTTCGTCAAAATTTTTCAGAAAATCACGTTTTAAGGAAATCCCGCATCGTGCGAAATTATCTTGTTTTTCCTAAACAACACGTTGTAAGTCGAAAAGCTTTCATGTTGCGTGTATGTCTAAGTGTGTAGCCTCAAAAGAGAAGGCACAGGACAGTTTTCTCTCGAAAGGATATGTAAGAATACCACTTCATAAGGAAATACAGTTTTGCAGAGTAAAGACATATACGTACGCATTGGAAACTCTTTACGAGAAGAAATAACGCATAGTACAAAATTAGCTTGTATCTCCAAAACTACACGTTGTATCTCGAAAAGAATTGTTGTGGCGTGTACGTCTTAACATGTAGCATCTAAAGAGAACCAAAAGGAGAATTTTCTTTCGTCAAAATTTTTCAGAAAATCACGTTTTAAGGAAATCCCGCATCGTGCGAAATTATCTTGTTTTTCCTAAACAACACGTTGTAAGTCGAAAAGCTTTCATGTTGCGTGTATGTCTAAGTGTGTAGCCTCAAAAGAGAAGGCACAGGACAGTTTTCTCTCGAAAGGATATGTAAGAATACCACTTCATAAGGAAATACAGTTTTGCAGAGTAAAGACATATACGTACGCATTGGAAACTCTTTACGAGAAGAAATAACGCATCGTACAAAATTAGCTTGTATCTCCAAAACTACACGTTGTATCTCGAAAAGAATTGTTGTGGCGTGTACGTCTTAACATGTAGCATCTAAAGAGAACCAAAAGGAGAATTTTCTTTCGTCAAAATTTTTCAGAAAATCACGTTTTAAGGAAATCCCGCATCGTGCGAAATTATCTTGTTTTTCCTAAACAACACGTTGTAAGTCGAAAAGCTTTCATGTTGCGTGTATGTCTAAGTGTGTAGCCTCAAAAGAGAAGGCACAGGACAGTTTTCTCTCGAAAGGATATGTAAGAATACCACTTCATAAGGAAATACAGTTTTGCAGAGTAAAGACATATACGTACGCATTGGAAACTCTTTACGAGAAGAAATAACGCATAGTACAAAATTAGCTTGTATCTCCAAAACTACACGTTGTATCTCGAAAAGAATTGTTGTGGCGTGTACGTCTTAACATGTAGCATCTAAAGAGAACCAAAAGGAGAATTTTCTTTCGTCAAAATTTTTCAGAAAATCACGTTTTAAGGAAATCCCGCATCGTGCGAAATTATCTTGTTTTTCCTAAACAACACGTTGTAAGTCGAAAAGCTTTCATGTTGCGTGTATGTCTAAGTGTGTAGCCTCAAAAGAGAAGGCACAGGACAGTTTTCTCTCGAAAGGATATGTAAGAATACCACTTCATAAGGAAATACAGTTTTGCAGAGTAAAGACATATACGTACGCATTGGAAACTCTTTACGAGAAGAAATAACGCATCGTACAAAATTAGCTTGTATCTCCAAAACTACACGTTGTATCTCGAAAAGAATTGTTGTGGCGTGTACGTCTTAACATGTAGCATCTAAAGAGAACCAAAAGGAGAATTTTCTTTCGTCAAAATTTTTCAGAAAATCACGTTTTAAGGAAATCCCGCATCGTGCGAAATTATCTTGTTTTTCCTAAACAACACGTTGTAAGTCGAAAAGCTTTCATGTTGCGTGTATGTCTAAGTGTGTAGCCTCAAAAGAGAAGGCACAGGACAGTTTTCTCTCGAAAGGATATGTAAGAATACCACTTCATAAGGAAATACAGTTTTGCAGAGTAAAGACATATACGTACGCATTGGAAACTCTTTACGAGAAGAAATAACGCATAGTACAAAATTAGCTTGTATCTCCAAAACTACACGTTGTATCTCGAAAAGAATTGTTGTGGCGTGTACGTCTTAACATGTAGCATCTAAAGAGAACCAAAAGGAGAATTTTCTTTCGTCAAAATTTTTCAGAAAATCACGTTTTAAGGAAATCCCGCATCGTGCGAAATTATCTTGTTTTTCCTAAACAACACGTTGTAAGTCGAAAAGCTTTCATGTTGCGTGTATGTCTAAGTGTGTAGCCTCAAAAGAGAAGGCACAGGACAGTTTTCTCTCGAAAGGATATGTAAGAATACCACTTCATAAGGAAATACAGTTTTGCAGAGTAAAGACATATACGTACGCATTGGAAACTCTTTACGAGAAGAAATAACGCATAGTACAAAATTAGCTTGTATCTCCAAAACTACACGTTGTATCTCGAAAAGAATTGTTGTGGCGTGTACGTCTTAACATGTAGCATCTAAAGAGAACCAAAAGGAGAATTTTCTTTCGTCAAAATTTTTCAGAAAATCACGTTTTAAGGAAATCCCGCATTGTGCGAAATTATCTTGTTTTTCCTAAACAACACGTTGTAAGTCGAAAAGCTTTCATGTTGCGTGTATGTCTAAGTGTGTAGCCTCAAAAGAGAAGGCACAGGACAGTTTTCTCTCGAAAGGATATGTAAGAATACCACTTCATAAGGAAATACAGTTTTGCAGAGTAAAGACATATACGTACGCATTGGAAACTCTTTACGAGAAGAAATAACGCATAGTACAAAATTAGCTTGTATCTCCAAAACTACACGTTGTATCTCGAAAAGAATTGTTGTGGCGTGTACGTCTTAACATGTAGCATCTAAAGAGAACCAAAAGGAGAATTTTCTTTCGTCAAAATTTTTCAGAAAATCACGTTTTAAGGAAATCCCGCATCGTGCGAAATTATCTTGTTTTTCCTAAACAACACGTTGTAAGTCGAAAAGCTTTCATGTTGCGTGTATGTCTAAGTGTGTAGCCTCAAAAGAGAAGGCACAGGACAGTTTTCTCTCGAAAGGATATGTAAGAATACCACTTCATAAGGAAATACAGTTTTGCCGAGTAAAGACATATACGTACGCATTGGAAACTCTTTACGAGAAGAAATAACGCATAGTACAAAATTAGCTTGTATCTCCAAAACTACACGTTGTATCTCGAAAAGAATTGTTGTGGCGTGTACGTCTTAACATGTAGCATCTAAAGAGAACCAAAAGGAGAATTTTCTTTCGTCAAAATTTTTCAGAAAATCACGTTTTAAGGAAATCCCGCATCGTGCGAAATTATCTTGTTTTTCCTAAACAACACGTTGTAAGTCGAAAAGCTTTCATGTTGCGTGTATGTCTAAGTGTGTAGCCTCAAAAGAGAAGGCACAGGACAGTTTTCTCTCGAAAGGATATGTAAGAATACCACTTCATAAGGAAATACAGTTTTGCAGAGTAAAGACATATACGTACGCATTGGAAACTCTTTACGAGAAGAAATAACGCATCGTACAAAATTAGCTTGTATCTCCAAAACTACACGTTGTATCTCGAAAAGAATTGTTGTGGCGTGTACGTCTTAACATGTAGCATCTAAAGAGAACCAAAAGGAGAATTTTCTTTCGTCAAAATTTTTCAGAAAATCACGTTTTAAGGAAATCCCGCATCGTGCGAAATTATCTTGTTTTTCCTAAACAACACGTTGTAAGTCGAAAAGCTTTCATGTTGCGTGTATGTCTAAGTGTGTAGCCTCAAAAGAGAAGGCACAGGACAGTTTTCTCTCGAAAGGATATGTAAGAATACCACTTCATAAGGAAATACAGTTTTGCAGAGTAAAGACATATACGTACGCATTGGAAACTCTTTACGAGAAGAAATAACGCATAGTACAAAATTAGCTTGTATCTCCAAAACTACACGTTGTATCTCGAAAAGAATTGTTGTGGCGTGTACGTCTTAACATGTAGCATCTAAAGAGAACCAAAAGGAGAATTTTCTTTCGTCAAAATTTTTCAGAAAATCACGTTTTAAGGAAATCCCGCATCGTGCGAAATTATCTTGTTTTTCCTAAACAACACGTTGTAAGTCGAAAAGCTTTCATGTTGCGTGTATGTCTAAGTGTGTAGCCTCAAAAGAGAAGGCACAGGACAGTTTTCTCTCGAAAGGATATGTAAGAATACCACTTCATAAGGAAATACAGTTTTGCAGAGTAAAGACATATACGTACGCATTGGAAACTCTTTACGAGAAGAAATAACGCATCGTACAAAATTAGCTTGTATCTCCAAAACTACACGTTGTATCTCGAAAAGAATTGTTGTGGCGTGTACGTCTTAACATGTAGCATCTAAAGAGAACCAAAAGGAGAATTTTCTTTCGTCAAAATTTTTCAGAAAATCACGTTTTAAGGAAATCCCGCATCGTGCGAAATTATCTTGTTTTTCCTAAACAACACGTTGTAAGTCGAAAAGCTTTCATGTTGCGTGTATGTCTAAGTGTGTAGCCTCAAAAGAGAAGGCACAGGACAGTTTTCTCTCGAAAGGATATGTAAGAATACCACTTCATAAGGAAATACAGTTTTGCAGAGTAAAGACATATACGTACGCATTGGAAACTCTTTACTAGAAGAAATAACGCATAGTACAAAATTAGCTTGTATCTCCAAAACTACACGTTGTATCTCGAAAAGAATTGTTGTGGCGTGTACGTCTTAACATGTAGCATCTAAAGAGAACCAAAAGGAGAATTTTCTTTCGTCAAAATTTTTCAGAAAATCACGTTTTAAGGAAATCCCGCATCGTGCGAAATTATCTTGTTTTTCCTAAACAACACGTTGTAAGTCGAAAAGCTTTCATGTTGCGTGTATGTCTAAGTGTGTAGCCTCAAAAGAGAAGGCACAGGACAGTTTTCTCTCGAAAGGATATGTAAGAATACCACTTCATAAGGAAATACAGTTTTGCAGAGTAAAGACATATACGTACGCATTGGAAACTCTTTACGAGAAGAAATAACGCATAGTACAAAATTAGCTTGTATCTCCAAAACTACACGTTGTATCTCGAAAAGAATTGTTGTGGCGTGTACGTCTTAACATGTAGCATCTAAAGAGAACCAAAAGGAGAATTTTCTTTCGTCAAAATTTTTCAGAAAATCACGTTTTAAGGAAATCCCGCATTGTGCGAAATTATCTTGTTTTTCCTAAACAACACGTTGTAAGTCGAAAAGCTTTCATGTTGCGTGTATGTCTAAGTGTGTAGCCTCAAAAGAGAAGGCACAGGACAGTTTTCTCTCGAAAGGATATGTAAGAATACCACTTCATAAGGAAATACAGTTTTGCAGAGTAAAGACATATACGTACGCATTGGAAACTCTTTACGAGAAGAAATAACGCATAGTACAAAATTAGCTTGTATCTCCAAAACTACACCTTGTATCTCGAAAAGAATTGTTGTGGCGTGTACGTCTTAACATGTAGCATCTAAAGAGAACCAAAAGGAGAATTTTCTTTCGTCAAAATTTTTCAGAAAATCACGTTTTAAGGAAATCCCGCATCGTGCGAAATTATCTTGTTTTTCCTAAACAACACGTTGTAAGTCGAAAAGCTTTCATGTTGCGTGTATGTCTAAGTGTGTAGCCTCAAAAGAGAAGGCACAGGACAGTTTTCTCTCGAAAGGATATGTAAGAATACCACTTCATAAGGAAATACAGTTTTGCAGAGTAAAGACATATACGTACGCATTGGAAACTCTTTACGAGAAGAAATAACGCATCGTACAAAATTAGCTTGTATCTCCAAAACTACACGTTGTATCTCGAAAAGAATTGTTGTGGCGTGTACGTCTTAACATGTAGCATCTAAAGAGAACCAAAAGGAGAATTTTCTTTCGTCAAAATTTTTCAGAAAATCACGTTTTAAGGAAATCCCGCATCGTGCGAAATTATCTTGTTTTTCCTAAACAACACGTTGTAAGTCGAAAAGCTTTCATGTTGCGTGTATGTCTAAGTGTGTAGCCTCAAAAGAGAAGGCACAGGACAGTTTTCTCTCGAAAGGATATGTAAGAATACCACTTCATAAGGAAATACAGTTTTGCAGAGTAAAGACATATACGTACGCATTGGAAACTCTTTACGAGAAGAAATAACGCATAGTACAAAATTAGCTTGTATCTCCAAAACTACACGTTGTATCTCGAAAAGAATTGTTGTGGCGTGTACGTCTTAACATGTAGCATCTAAAGAGAACCAAAAGGAGAATTTTCTTTCGTCAAAATTTTTCAGAAAATCACGTTTTAAGGAAATCCCGCATCGTGCGAAATTATCTTGTTTTTCCTAAACAACACGTTGTAAGTCGAAAAGCTTTCATGTTGCGTGTATGTCTAAGTGTGTAGCCTCAAAAGAGAAGGCACAGGACAGTTTTCTCTCGAAAGGATATGTAAGAATACCACTTCATAAGGAAATACAGTTTTGCAGAGTAAAGACATATACGTACGCATTGGAAACTCTTTACGAGAAGAAATAACGCATCGTACAAAATTAGCTTGTATCTCCAAAACTACACGTTGTATCTCGAAAAGAATTGTTGTGGCGTGTACGTCTTAACATGTAGCATCTAAAGAGAACCGAAAGGAGAATTTTCTTTCGTCAAAATTTTTCAGAAAATCACGTTTTAAGGAAATCCCGCATCGTGCGAAATTATCTTGTTTTTCCTAAACAACACGTTGTAAGTCGAAAAGCTTTCATGTTGCGTGTATGTCTAAGTGTGTAGCCTCAAAAGAGAAGGCACAGGACAGTTTTCTCTCGAAAGGATATGTAAGAATACCACTTCATAAGGAAATACAGTTTTGCAGAGTAAAGACATATACGTACGCATTGGAAACTCTTTACGAGAAGAAATAACGCATCGTACAAAATTAGCTTGTATCTCCAAAACTACACGTTGTATCTCGAAAAGAATTGTTGTGGCGTGTACGTCTTAACATGTAGCATCTAAAGAGAACCAAAAGGAGAATTTTCTTTCGTCAAAATTTTTCAGAAAATCACGTTTTAAGGAAATCCCGCATCGTGCGAAATTATCTTGTTTTTCCTAAACAACACGTTGTAAGTCGAAAAGCTTTCATGTTGCGTGTATGTCTACGTGTGTAGCCTCAAAAGAGAAGGCACAGGACAGTTTTCTCTCGAAAGGATATGTAAGAATACCACTTCATAAGGAAATACAGTTTTGCAGAGTAAAGACATATACGTACGCATTGGAAACTCTTTACGAGAAGAAATAACGCATCGTACAAAATTAGCTTGTATCTCCAAAACTACACGTTGTATCTCGAAAAGAATTGTTGTGGCGTGTACGTCTTAACATGTAGCATCTAAAGAGAACCAAAAGGAGAATTTTCTTTCGTCAAAATTTTTCAGAAAATCACGTTTTAAGGAAATCCCGCATCGTGCGAAATTATCTTGTTTTTCCTAAACAACACGTTGTAAGTCGAAAAGCTTTCATGTTGCGTGTATGTCTAAGTGTGTAGCCTCAAAAGAGAAGGCACAGGACAGTTTTCTCTCGAAAGGATATGTAAGAATACCACTTCATAAGGAAATACAGTTTTGCAGAGTAAAGACATATACGTACGCATTGGAAACTCTTTACGAGAAGAAATAACGCATCGTACAAAATTAGCTTGTATCTCCAAAACTACACGTTGTATCTCGAAAAGAATTGTTGTGGCGTGTACGTCTTAACATGTAGCATCTAAAGAGAACCAAAAGGAGAATTTTCTTTCGTCAAAATTTTTCAGAAAATCACGTTTTAAGGAAATCCCGCATCGTGCGAAATTATCTTGTTTTTCCTAAACAACACGTTGTAAGTCGAAAAGCTTTCATGTTGCGTGTATGTCTAAGTGTGTAGCCTCAAAAGAGAAGGCACAGGACAGTTTTCTCTCGAAAGGATATGTAAGAATACCACTTCATAAGGAAATACAGTTTTGCAGAGTAAAGACATATACGTACGCATTGGAAACTCTTTACGAGAAGAAATAACGCATCGTACAAAATTAGCTTGTATCTCCAAAACTACACGTTGTATCTCGAAAAGAATTGTTGTGGCGTGTACGTCTTAACATGTAGCATCTAAAGAGAACCGAAAGGAGAATTTTCTTTCGTCAAAATTTTTCAGAAAATCACGTTTTAAGGAAATCCCGCATCGTGCGAAATTATCTTGTTTTTCCTAAACAACACGTTGTAAGTCGAAAAGCTTTCATGTTGCGTGTATGTCTAAGTGTGTAGCCTCAAAAGAGAAGGCACAGGACAGTTTTCTCTCGAAAGGATATGTAAGAATACCACTTCATAAGGAAATACAGTTTTGCAGAGTAAAGACATATACGTACGCATTGGAAACTCTTTACGAGAAGAAATAACGCATCGTACAAAATTAGCTTGTATCTCCAAAACTACACGTTGTATCTCGAAAAGAATTGTTGTGGCGTGTACGTCTTAACATGTAGCATCTAAAGAGAACCAAAAGGAGAATTTTCTTTCGTCAAAATTTTTCAGAAAATCACGTTTTAAGGAAATCCCGCATCGTGCGAAATTATCTTGTTTTTCCTAAACAACACGTTGTAAGTCGAAAAGCTTTCATGTTGCGTGTATGTCTACGTGTGTAGCCTCAAAAGAGAAGGCACAGGACAGTTTTCTCTCGAAAGGATATGTAAGAATACCACTTCATAAGGAAATACAGTTTTGCAGAATAAAGACATATACGTACGCATTGGAAACTCTTTACGAGAAGAAATAACGCATCGTACAAAATTAGCTTGTATCTCCAAAACTACACGTTGTATCTCGAAAAGAATTGTTGTGGCGTGTACGTCTTAACATGTAGCATCTAAAGAGAACCAAAAGGAGAATTTTCTTTCGTCAAAATTTTTCAGAAAATCACGTTTTAAGGAAATCCCGCATCGTGCGAAATTATCTTGTTTTTCCTAAACAACACGTTGTAAGTCGAAAAGCTTTCATGTTGCGTGTATGTCTAAGTGTGTAGCCTCAAAAGAGAAGGCACAGGACAGTTTTCTCTCGAAAGGATATGTAAGAATACCACTTCATAAGGAAATACAGTTTTGCAGAGTAAAGACATATACGTACGCATTGGAAACTCTTTACGAGAAGAAATAACGCATCGTACAAAATTAGCTTGTATCTCCAAAACTACACGTTGTATCTCGAAAAGAATTGTTGTGGCGTGTACGTCTTAACATGTAGCATCTAAAGAGAACCAAAAGGAGAATTTTCTTTCGTCAAAATTTTTCAGAAAATCACGTTTTAAGGAAATCCCGCATCCTGCGAAATTATCTTGTTTTTCCTAAACAACACGTTGTAAGTCGAAAAGCTTTCATGTTGCGTGTATGTCTAAGTGTGTAGCCTCAAAAGAGAAGGCACAGGACAGTTTTCTCTCGAAAGGATATGTAAGAATACCACTTCATAAGGAAATACAGTTTTGCAGAGTAAAGACATATACGTACGCATTGGAAACTCTTTACGAGAAGAAATAACGCATCGTACAAAATTAGCTTGTATCTCCAAAACTACACGTTGTATCTCGAAAAGAATTGTTGTGGCGTGTACGGCTTAACATGTAGAATCTAAAGAGAACCAAAAGGAGAATTTTCTTTCGTCAAAATTTTTCAGAAAATCACGTTTTAAGGAAATCCCGCATCGTGCGAAATTATCTTGTTTTTCCTAAACAACACGTTGTAAGTCGAAAAGCTTTCATGTTGCGTGTATGTCTAAGTGTGTAGCCTCAAAAGAGAAGGCACAGGAGAGTTTTCTCTCGAAAGGATATGTAAGAATACCACTTCATAAGGAAATACAGTTTTGCAGAGTAAAGACATATACGTACGCATTGGAAACTCTTTACGAGAAGAAATAACGCATCGTACAAAATTAGCTTGTATCTCCAAAACTACACGTTGTATCTCGAAAAGAATTGTTGTGGCGTGTACGGCTTAACATGTAGCATCTAAAGAGAACCAAAAGGAGAATTTTCTTTCGTCAAAATTTTTCAGAAAATCACGTTTTAAGGAAATCCCGCATCGTGCGAAATTATCTTGTTTTTCCTAAACAACACGTTGTAAGTCGAAAAGCTTTCATGTTGCGTGTATGTCTAAGTGTGTAGCCTCACAAGAGAAGGCACAGGACAGTTTTCTCTCGAAAGGATATGTAAGAATACCACTTCATAAGGAAATACAGTTTTGCAGAGTAAAGACATATACGTACGCATTGGAAACTCTTTACGAGAAGAAATAACGCATCGTACAAAATTAGCTTGTATCTCCAAAACTACACGTTGTATCTCGAAAAGAA